>NC_052324.1:21882156-22142156 GCF_016432855.1 Salvelinus namaycush | reverse complement strand
GCGCACACACACACACACGCACACATACACACACACACACACACAAGCATTCCGAGAAGAGGAGAGAAGAGAAAAGGAGAGAAGAGAAGCAGAAAAGGAGGGAGCTGAGAAAGAAAAATAATTGGTCAAATCTGAAACAATCTTGCAAGATGAGATCATTTGGACAATGCTAATACTTATTTCTAGCCAACATGCTTTTTCTTTTTTAGTCTTTCTCCTCTATGTCTCCCTCCATACATCACTCATATGCATAACTGATGTAGGACTCCAATCCATGCAGCATATGTATTATATTTTATTTATCGAATCTGTATTTTACCAGTCAGGTCAATTAAAAGTTCTTATTTACAATGACGGCCTGGCAAAATGACAAGTATCAGAGTGAATACCTAAAAAGTCAAGTTTACTGTGCAAAAAAAAATACAAGAAACTCTGATGAAAATGCATTTGCGTGCTTACATATTAAACTCCAAACAGTATTGCAAATGAAAATTATATTTTGTAAGCTGAGTTGCCACTATGATATGGTAATGAATAAAGGTGTAGCGTGTAAATTCATTCCTGGCCTGTTCTGTGAAGGGGTCCTGTGTGTTTTGACTCTGTGTGCTGAGCTCTGTGGTGAATTAGCGGTGACCCCTGAAGACCCCGGCCCCACCTCTCCTACCTATGGAAACCACGCGTCATCTGGATCACATTGGGCTAAAATGGAGAGCAGAACCCCTTTGTCTGAGACAGGGAGATGAGATGTGGGAATAGAGTTCTACCAGGAGGGAAGCGGGTGGGGACACGGGTGTTTCTACTCAAGCCTGTCTGTATATGTGTCAATGTGCAATACAATACCTTGCCTCTTTCTAATCAAATCAAATCAAAATCACACTTTATTGGTCAGATGCACATATTTAGCAGATGTTATTGTGGGTGTAGTGAAATTCACACACGCATGTACACACACACACACACACACATTTTCCAGTCACATTATCAGAATGGAGAATGAGAGGCAGGTGTGTCCTTAAACCCAGTCAATGTTTAAAATGGTGTGCAAGTACCAAAGCTCTACTTACCCCAAGCAAAGAAATTAAGTGAAAATAAGTAGTGCAGAAGTCTCTGTGGTTAAATTGATATTGGTTACTACTGTACACATGGTGGCTGGATAGCTTTACCATTAGAGAGAGAGTTTCTCAGTCCCACAGTCTTTTTCAGAAAGGTAAAAGACTGGTCTCCATGGCAACAATGATGGCAGGAAAAAGTGTTCCAGGAGCTCTGTTTTTGTGAGCAGTCCTGAACTGTTTTTCATACATCAATAAATCATCTCACAATGTCTATTATCACCATAGTCAGAAAAGTCAGAGTATGAACAAATTATGATAATCTACATCAATGAAAAAAATGTTTTGCAAATGGTCGCAATTAGCTACAGCTCTTTGATGAGTTACAATAATGAGGGCTATGTGGGTGTGTGTGTCAGAGAGAGAGAGAGAGAGAGAGAGAGAGAGAGAGAGAGAGAGAGAGAGAGGGGGGAGATGTGGAAAGAAACGAGTGAGTGACTTGTTGTGACTAACTCCTGCATGAGACACAGATGCGGGGTGTAGGTCCCCTAGTACCTACAGATATTGCATCTTAATTTGATCACCCGGATGCAGGATAACTTTTAAACTTGTAGTGTATTTGAGGTTAAAAAATTATTTCCACTTTAATTCCCTTTGTGAAAAATGTATCAACCCATTAATTAGAGCACACTGCTTCAAATTAAGATCCTACATCTGTACATTGATCTGTATGACTACTGTTTTAACCATATCTGTATGAGGGTGAAAGTGTATGTGATTTTCAGCTTATTGGCTCAAACTGAGCCTAAGAGCTTTGGAGCACTTACTGTAAGAGCATGATCCAGGAAAATGTAAAAGCCTTATTATAATCAAGAGCCCAGAGAGTACTGGTCAATGTACAGATGTTGGATCTTAATTTGAGCCAGATCGCGAAAGCAGGAAAATAATCATGTTGCTTATAATTATTGGACATTTTTGAAGGTATTGATACATTTTTTGTAAGGGAAAATCAAGTCTTAAATTTCAAAGTGGAAATGACAAACATCAGGAGTATTTTTAAACTTCAAATACATTACAAGTTTTAAATGTTCTGCATTGCAGGAAAGTTGTCCTACAACAGGGTGATCAAATTTAGGTCCTACATCTGTACAATTGCACCACTGCCAGGGATTCACAAAGACCACAATACACCCTGCACGTTTCCCTTAAAAGGAGTGTGTGTGTGTGTGTGTGTGTGTGTGTGTGTGTGTGTGTGTGTGTGTGTGTGTGTGTGTGTGTGTGTGTGTGTGTGTGTGTGTGTGTGTGTGTGTGTGTGTGTGTGTGTGTGTGTGTGTGTGTGTGTGTGTGTGAGATCTCCTGCTATTATGATTTGTATAGCCATTTAAGGCCATGTGATTTCGTCCTTCACATCCCAGGTGGCTGACTTAACCCAGGATAAACACATCTTTTTAAAGTGGAATAAATGACTCATGTAATGGGATAAAATATAAGTAAAATATAGCTTTCTTAAGTCATAATAGTGTATAAATTCGCACAAATCCCCAAAGTACATGCAGTGCTTGGTCAAAACGGTATTGCCCAATCATAATATATTATATAATCACTTTAGGCGCCAACTATGGAAATTGTGTTCAAGATAAAATGACAGTACTATCATCCTTATTAGGAGTGTTGCAGACCTTGCCCTGGAATGTGTGTAGGGATGGGATGGGAGGGCACATCAGTCCAGGAGAACAGCATGGTCTTATTCTGACCTAATACCTAACCTGGCTAACACACCTGATGCAATGGGATACACCAAGCCCAATCACACCTTTCCCATTGGGCACAGACGTCAATTCAACGTCTATTCCACGTTGGTTCGATGTAATTTCATTGAAATGACGTGGAGACAATGTTGATTCAACCAGTGTGTGCCCAGTGGGTTATGACCAAGCAGTTGAGCTATCACGACCAGAAGAGCATGCCAGGCATATTCGCATCTGCCTTACCTGGGGCGTTACTGCCCCCTGCTGTTAAAAATTAAGAATAAAATATGATAACAAGACATGGAGGGTGGGGGAGACCTTGGACCATAGAGCATGATAGAGCACTCTTTGTATGTCCCACTATGCTGCCTGTGTGCACACAGGCAGCGCCATTGAGACCATCTCCAATTTGACATAGTCAATGTTCTTATTCTACTACTTCTATGAGTTGGTAAACAAACTAAAGGGTGCATACTGCCACCTGGAGTGTGTTGTTTGAACAGGTATGAAGCCAAGGTTGATGATTTACTGCCACCTGCAGTTCTGGAATATTTTCTCATGGGTATATTTCATTGGCTGATCCCTTCTGATGACCTGAATTCAATTACGAGATCCTTCCTTAACCCATAGGAAGTCCCACCCGGTTGACAACTTCAAAAATGAAAGTCCTCAATGGTGGCGCCCATGCTAGAACCAGCTTTTGGACCTAAGAGTCCTCTATGATTCTCTATGCTTTGGACACTATTATTCTAAAGAAGTGTATTTATATACAATACCAGTCAAAAGTTTGGACACACCAACTCATTCAAGGGTTTTTCTTTAATTTTACAGTTTTCCACATTGTATAATAATGGTGACAACATCAAACTATGAAATAACACATGGAATCATGTATTAACCAAAAAAGTGTTAAACAAATCAAAATATATTTGATATTCTTCAAAGTAGTCACCCTTTGCCTTGATGACAGCTTTGCACAATCTTGGCATTCTCTCAACCAGCTTCATGAGGTAGTCACATGGAATGCATTTCAATTAACAGGTGTGCCTTGTTTAAAGTTAATTTGTGCGATGTCTTTCCTTCTTAATGCGTTTGAGCCAATCAGTTGTGTTGTGTAACGATTCTCTAGCTCTTCCTCCTCCTCGGACGAGGAGAGGCGAGACGGATCAGATGACCAATATGCAGCGTGGTAGTTTGACATGAAATTTATTAAACAAGACAAAAAACGAACTAACTTGAATAACTAACAAAATAACAAAACGGAGTAGACAGACCTGGACATGCGAACTTACATAAAACGAAGAACTCACGAACAGGAAAAATGACTACACAAAAGAACGAACTGACAAACAAACCGAAACAGTCCCGTATGGCGCGACAAACACAGACACAGGAGACAACCACCCACAACAATCAATGTGAAAACACCTACCTTAATATGGCTCTCAATCAGAGGAAATGAAAACCACCTGCCTCTAATTGAGAACCATATCAGGTCACCCTTTAACAAACATAGAAACACATAACATAGACTACCCACCCAAACTCACGCCCTGACCGTCAAACACATACAAAATAACAGAAAACCGGTCAGGAACGTGACATAACCCCCCCCTCAAGGTGCGTACTCCGAACGCACCACCAAAAGTCTAGGGGAGGGTCTGGGTGGGCGTCTGACCACGGTGGTGGCTCAGGCTCTGGGCGAGGTCCCCACCCCACCATAGTCAATCCCAGCTTACGTCTCCCCCTTAGAATGACCACCCTCATATTACACCCACTTAATTTAAATGGTAACCTTAAGATAAGGGGCAGCACCGGGACAAGGGGCAGCACCGGGACAAGGGGCAGCACCGGGATAAGGTAGCTCAGGACAGAGAGATAGCTCAGGACAGAGAGGTAGGTCAGGATAGAGAGGTAGCTCAGGATAGAGGGGCAACTCCGGACTGAAGGGCAGCTCCGGACAGAGAGACAGCTCTGGACTGAGGGGCAGTTCTGGATAAATGGCAGCTCTGGGCTGAGGGGCAGCTCATGACTGGCTGACGGCTCTGGACGCTCATGGCTGGCTGACGGCTCTGGACGCTCATGGCTGGCTGACGGCTCTGGACGCTCATGGCTGGCTGACGGCTCTGGACGCTCATGGCTGGCTGACGGCTCTGGACGCTCATGGCTGGCTGACGGCTCTGGACGCTCATGGCTGGCTGACGGCTCTGGACGCTCATGGCTGGCTGACGGCTCTGGACGCTCATGGCTGGCTGACGGCTCTGGACGCTCATGGCTGGCTGACGGCTCTGGACGCTCATGGCTCGCTGACGGCTCTGGACGCTCATGGCTCGCTGACGGCTCTGGACGCTCATGGCTGGCTGGCGGCTCTGGACGCTCATGGCTGGCTGGCGGCTCTAGACGCTCATGGCTGGCTGGCGGCTCTGGACGCTCATGGCTGGCTGGCGGCTCTGGCAGATCCTGTCTGGTTGGCGGCTCTGGCAGATCCTGTCTGGTTGGCGGCTCTGGCAGATCCTGTCTGGTTGGCGGCTCTGGCAGATCCTGTCTGGTTGGCGGCTCTGGCAGATCCTGTCTGGTTGGCGGCTCTGGCAGATCCTGTCTGGTTGGCGGCTCTGGCAGATCCTGTCTGACGAATGGCTCTAGCGGCTCCTGACTGACTAACGGCTCTGACGGCTCGGGACAGACGGGCGGCTCTAATGGCTCGGGACAGACGGATGGCTCAGATGGCGCTGGGGAGACGGATGGCTCAGATGGCGCTGGGGAGACGGATGGCTCAGATGGCACTGGGGAGACGGATGGCTCAGATGGCACTGGGGAGACGGATGGCTCAGATGGCACTGGGCAGACGGATGGCTCTGGCCGGATGAGGCGCACTGTAGGCCTGGTGCGTGGTGCCGGAACTGGAGGCACCGGGCTAAGGACACGCACCTTCAGGCTAGTGCGGGGAGCGGGAACAGGACACACTGAGTTCTCAAAGCGCACTATAGGACTGGTGCGTGGTACCGGGACTGGTGGTACCAGGCTGAGGGCACGCACCTCAGAACGAGTGCGGGGAGAAAGATCAGTGCGTACAGGGCTCTGGATACGCACATGAGGCTTGGTGCGTGGTGCCGGAACTGGAGGCACTGGGCTGGATACACACACCACAGGGAGAGTGCGTGGAGGAGGAACAGGGCTCTGGAGACGCACTGGAAACCTGGTGCGTGGTGTAGGCACTGGTGGTACTGGCCTGGAGCGGGGAGGTGGCGCCGGAAATACCGGACCGTGCAGGCGTACTGGCTCCCTTGAGCACTGAGCCTGCCCAACCTTACCTGGTTGTATGCTCCCCATCGCCCGACCAGTGCGGGGAGGTGGAATAACCCGCACCGGGCTATGTAGGCGAACCGGGGACACCATGCGTAAGGCTGGTGCCATGTAAGCCGGCCCGAGGAGACGTACTGGTGGCCAGATATGTAGGGCCGGCTTCATGACATCCGGCTCAATACTCAATCTAGCCCTGCCAGTGCGGGGAGGTGGAATAACCCGCACCGGGCTATGCACACGTACAGGAGACACCGTGCGCTCTACTGCGTAACACGGTGTCTGCCCGTACTCTCGCTCTCCACGGTAAGTACAGGGAGTGGGCGCAGGTCTCCTACCTGACTTCGCCACTCTGCCTTCTAGCCCCCCCCCCCAAGAAATTTTTGGGGTTTACTCACAGGCTTCCGTGCTAGATGCGTCCCCTCATAACGCCGGTTCCTCTCTCCGGTTTCCTCCGCTCTCCGAGCTGCCTCCAGCTGTTCCCATGGGAGGCGATCCTTTCCAGCCAGGATCTCCTCCCATGTGTAGCAACCCTTGCCGTTCAAAACATCCTCCCATGTCCATTCCTCCTTCGTGCGCTGTCTCTCTCTCCCGTTACACCGCTGCTTGATCCTTTGTTGGTGGGTGGTTCTGTAACGGAATTCCTCCTCCTCTTCATCCGAAGAGGAGGAGCAGGGATTCGACCAAAACGCAGCGTTGTAACTTGACATGATTTATTTATTAAACAAGACAAAAAACGAACTAACTTGAATAACTAACAAAATAACAAAACGGAGTAGACAGACCTGGACATGCGAACTTACATAAAACGAAGAACTCACGAACAGGAAAAATGACTACACAAAAGAACGAACTGACAAACAAACCGAAACAGTCCCGTATGGCGCGACAAACACAGACACAGGAGACAACCACCCACAACAATCAATGTGAAAACACCTACCTTAATATGGCTCTCAATCAGAGGAAATGAAAACCACCTGCCTCTAATTGAGAACCATATCAGGTCACCCTTTAACAAACATAGAAACACATAACATAGACTACCCACCCAAACTCACGCCCTGACCGTCAAACACATACAAAATAACAGAAAACCGGTCAGGAACGTGACATGTTGTGACAAGGTAGGGGTGTTATACAGTAGATAGCCCTATTTGGTAAAAGACCAAGTCCATATTATGGAAAGAACAGCTCAAATAAGCAAAGAGAAACGACAGTCCATCATTACTTTAAGACATGAAGGTCAGTCAATCCGGGAAAATTTCAACTTTTAAAGTTTCTTCAAGTGCTGTCGTTCCATCAAGCGCTATGATGAAACTGGCTCTCATGAGGACCGCCAAAGGAAAGGAAGACCCAGAGTTACCTCTGCTGCAGAGGATAAGTTCATTGGAGATGCCAGCCTCAGAAATTGCAGCACAAATAAATGCTTCACAGAGTTCAAGTAAAAGACACATCTCAACATCAACTGTTCAGAGGAGACTGTGTGAATTAGGCCTTCATGGTCAAATTGCTGCAAAGAAACCAGAACTAAAAGACACCAATGTGAAGAAGAGACTTGCTGGGACCAAGAAACACGAGCAATGGACATTAGACCGGTGGAAATCTGTCCTTTGGTCTGATGAGTCCAAATTTAAGATTTTGATTTCAACCGCCGTGTCTTTGTGAGACGCAGAGTAGGTGAACGGATCTCTGCATGTGTGGTTCCCACCATGAAGCATGGAGTACGAGGTGTGATGGTGTGGTAGTGCTTTGCTACTGACACTGTTCGTGATTTATTCAAGGCAAACTTAAGCAGCATGGCTACCACAGCCTTCTGCAGCGATACACCATCCCATCTGGTTTGCGCTTAGTGGGACTATCATTTGTTTTTCAACAGGACAATGACCCAAAACACACCTCCAGACTGTGTAAGGGCTATTTGACCAAGAAGGAGAGTGATGGAGTGCTGCATCAGATGACCTGGCCTCCACAATCACCCAACCTCAACTCAATTGAGATGATTTGGGATGAGTTGGACCGCATAGTGAAGAAAAAGCAGCCAACAAGTGCTCAGCATATGTGGGAGCTCCTTCAATACTGTTGGAAAAGCATTCCTCATGAAGCTGGTTGAGAGAATGCCAAGAGTGTGCTAAGCTGTCATCAAGGCAAAGGGTGGCTACTTTGAAGAATCTAAAATCTAAAATAGATAGATCTAAAACCCTTTTTTTGGTTACGACATGATTCCATATGTGTTATTTTAAAGTTTTGATGTCTTCACTGTTATTCTACAATGTAGAAAATAGTAAAAAAATAAATTAAAACCCTTGAATGAGTAGGTGTGTCCAAACTTTTGACTGGTACTGTACATATACCCTGATTTATTTATATTATAAGTCATTCAATCAGATGATTTCTCACAAAAATGCCACTATCTGATAATATAAAGTTGCTATTACTCAATTCATTAGACACAATTTAATATTTAATTTCTTGGATAGATTACTGTCAACTTGTGGACATTTTGACCATTACAGAAAGTTACAAATATTATACTTATGATGTTAAAAAAAATGTGACAATCTGGCATCTTGAAAGTATGCTTTCTTGAATGGACATTGTTGTTGAAGTGCTCCTCACAGTTTGAAGGGGGTTGTTAATCACAGGCGCTTTTCAGCGTTGTGAATATTAAGGGCTCTGCATGTGTCAAACACGCTGTGGTAGTAATCACACTACGCTATGATTACTGCAATCAGGGACCAAATACATAGCCCCAGTCACCTGTCTATCACTCCACAGAGGCATGCTGGGGTGGGCTAGGCAGCCCGGAGGAGGAGTGGCTGGCTAGCTGTGACTGTGTGAAAGCTGCCTCCTGAAGACAATATGAGAGAGCCTCCATGGGGGATTTTCACACACTGGAATACAGAGAGAGAACACAGTAAAGTGGCAACCAGCTGTTCTCACAGGGTGATAATATACTTCAAGAAAAATCATTATTGGACTTAAAATCGGTCCAAGAATCACCAGGCTCAGGGGAATGTTTCTGGAACATTAAAAAAAAAAATACTGTAGAGGGAAGACGCAAGACAAAGAAGTACTTTTTAAAAATAAGTGACAGTTTATTCAACAGACAAAAGGGCATGGTAAATATGTTTTATCAATACAGCACATGAAATAAAAGATAGTAAGGCTATTATCACTTTTTCAACATCCCAGCCATATTTTGTGAATAATTCTGTAGTGCCACCACACAAAGGACAAGGATCAAAACCACTTAGACACTGTATTGACTAGTGACTCTTTTGATTGAAGCTACTCTGAAAGACACGAGGTCCTCCAAAGCAAAACTGCTTCATAGTTTGATCACACAATATGATTGTCAAGCCGTAAGAAGCTTGTCTTTATCCAGGAATAGATCCCACCTTTGACAGTTGAGTCTGTATAATAAATGTGGTCTTATTTTTGGCTAAATCAGTTCTAAATGTGCATTTGTATTTACTATTAATCCCCATTAGCTGCTGCCAAACAGCAGCTACTCTTCCTGGGGTCCAGCAAAATTAATGCAGTTGTACAATTTTAAAAACATTACAATACATTCACAACAGATTTCTCAACATACTGTGTGCCCTCAGGCTCCTACTCCACTACCACATATCTACAATACAAAATCCCTGTTTATGTGTGTGTATAGTGCGTATGTTATTGTGTGTGTGTGTGTGTGTGTGTGTGTGTGTGTGTGTGTGTGTGTGTGTGTGTGTGTGTGTGTGTGTGTGTGTGTGTGTGTGTGTGTGTGTGTGTGTGTGTGTGTGTGTGTGTGTGTGTGTGTGTGTGTGTGTGTGTGTGTGTGTGTGTGTGTGTGTGTATGCAAGTGTATGTTTGTGTTGCTTCATAGTCCCTGTTGTTCCATAAGGTGTATTTTATCTGTTTTTTAAATCAAATTTTACTACTTGCATCAGTTACTTGATGTTGAATAGAGTTTCATGTAGTCATGGCTCTATGTAGTAATGTGCACCTCCCATAGTCTGTTCTGGACTTGGGGACTCTGAAGAGACCTCTTGTGGCATGTCTTGTGCATGGGTGTCCGAATTGTGTCCGAGCTGTGCTCCATTAGTTCAAACAGACAGCTCGGTGCATTCAACATGTCAATACCCCTCACAAATACAAGTAGTGGTGAAGTCAATCTCCACTTTGAGCCAGGAGAGATTGACATGCATATTATTAATGTGGGCTCTCTGTGTACATCCATGAAAGTAGCGGGCTGCCCTGGGGAATTCCTGATTCTACCTGGATTATGTTGGAGAGGCTTCCATTAAAACACCATCTGTGTTCTGTTAGACAGGTAACTCTTTATCCACGATATAGCAGGGGATGTAAAGCTATAACACATACGTTTTTCCAGCAGCAGACTATGATCGATAATGTCAAAAGCCGCACTGAAGTCTAACAAAACAGCCTCTACAATAATTTTATCATCAATTTCTCTCAGCCAATCATCAGTCATTTGTGTAAATAGTGGATGAAGACAACATTGCTATAGCATAACGTTACTCCATTGAAAAAACTGATAGAAAAACATACACACTTAAGGCATGCTTCCCAGCCGAAACAGTTCGGAAGAGTTTGTGCATATATTATGAAGACATTATGTGACGTTTTTGTTCGTTTTGGACTTCGGTGGGGGTTTTTTCGGCTGTTCTGACACATCCAAAAAATTCTAGAGGCAAGCCGAAGTTCTGAGACGAAGTTAACCCCTATTCATCGGTGATTGGTCAACCGTAGGGATTCTTCAATAAAGTCTTTGTTGTCATTTAATGATAGACGACTCATGCACATTTATTAATTGAGAAATACTGCACCAAAAATCTTAGATGTAAAATTGCATGACTAAGATCTCCTCTGCAAAAAAGTCTAAATTAATGACAGATTTCTTGAATTATCTTCGATTATTTCTGACTATTTTAAGGAAGTGTGTACTGGCTATGGCATCTCAAATTGACAAACAATACTATTGCTGCTTTTTCAAATTTTCAAGCAAAGGTCTTTTAAGGGAGTATGCGAGCACACTCATTCGGTTTGGCTAGGCGCCAGCCGAACTGAAGCATGCTGAATCCTTAACACTCATTCGGTTTGGCTAGGCGCCAGCCGAACTGAAGCATGCTGAATCCTTAACACTCATTCGGTTTGGCTAGGCGCCAGCCGAACTGAAGCATGCTGAATCCTTAACACTCATTCGGTTTGGCTAGGCGCCAGCCGAACTGAAGCATGCTGAATCCTTAACACTCATTCGGTTTGGCTAGGCGCCAGCCGAACTGAAGCATGCTGAATCCTTAACACTCATTCGGTTTGGCTAGGCGCCAGCCGAACTGAAGCATGCTGAATCCTTAACACTCATTCGGTTTGGCTAGGCGCCAGCCGAACTGAAGCATGCTGAATCCTTAACACTCATTCGGTTTGGCTAGGCGCCAGCCGAACTGAAGCATGCTGAATCCTTAACACTCATTCGGTTTGGCTAGGCGCCAGCCGAACTGAAGCATGCTGAATCCTTAACACTCATTCGGTTTGGCTAGGCGCCAGCCGAACTGAAGCATGCTGAATCCTTAACACTCATTCGGTTTGGCTAGGCGCCAGCCGAACTGAAGCATGCTGAATCCTTAACACTCATTCGGTTTGGCTAGGCGCCAGCCGAACTGAAGCATGCTGAATCCTTAACACTCATTCGGTTTGGCTAGGCGCCAGCCGAACTGAAGCATGCTGAATCCTTAACACTCATTCCGACAAAAACAATGACGGCATCATGCACACAGTTTGAGAATAAATGTACACACACACACACACGCAACACACACACGTACACACACACACACACACAGGGGGGATGGCTTGCTGAACCAAAACCTGATAACTCTCAGCACACAATTAGTCATTTCAGTTAGTTTGTTAGATAATTAGTTCATTAGTAGGTTAGTTAGTTTGTTAGTTTGTGGGAAGCTGTTTCATGCCCCAATAGTTAGTGCTTTCTCACTCCAGTGCAGGTTAGTAAAGTGTCACACGATCAAGGACACAGGAATGTCTATCCTCATGACAACTCAGGAAGTAAAGAAAAGATACTGCATGGCCTACTATATGCTGTTTGATCTCACCAAGGGGCAGGGTGAAGTGATGGGTGATAAGTTGGTCGCAGCACGGTTAGACAACATTGAAAGAAGCAACACATGTTAGTCTGAGAGAAGATACAGCATGTTAGTAAGAGCAGCAGGTTAGTGTTTTTTGTCATGAATGTTGTTCTGGAGTCCGCTCTGCAGAGTGGTCACTAGGTAGCACAACCACAAAGTCATGAAATCTGATGTTAAACCTAATATTAAACCTATCCTTACCCACACTGTTAGTGCTAATGACCAAAAAGCAAAAACGTTTATTTTTACAACATAGACCATTTTGACTTTGCAGCTGGCCTATCTAAGGGGAAATCGCTCAGTTCTGCCTCCAGGACAAGACTCATGACAATAAATGTCAACCTGCGTAAGAGCAAAGAATCAATGGCCAAATTCTTAGGCCTCATCTGGGGTTGTTAGTACCAGTCACCACTCAGTTAGTAATAAAGCAGGTAAGGGTTGCTATTTGCTTTGGTTTATCTAATAAGAGAATACACATGGGTCTATGCAGGCTACAAACCAAGCACTGAGCTGCAACACCTTTTAGAGGTTGGCCACACAATGGACAGGGGTACAAACATTTGTCAGCCATTATTTGTTAAACTATTAAGATGGACAACTTAAAAAATAATCATCTTTAGCATAGTTACTGAAACATTTGTAACAAAGATTTTGTTTTTAGGCATCCCCCTGAGCAGAAGTGTGTGGTCAACCCAGTGAGCTACAGGTAGGTAGGTGCGCTTTGTCTTTAAATCTATTGGTTAATCCAGCTTCCCATCCCAGATCCTGGAATCATTCTCACCGTTGCGCTTCAGGGGCCAAAAGTAACATTTCTCAACAAGCAACATACTGAGCTTAAAGTTATAACAGATAGATAAATACATAGTTATTGTATATGATTTTGGGTGGTCTGTGTCTGGTGGAAGAAAGGTTTCATGAAAATGGGAGAAGATTCTGTCTCAGACTCTGTGCACAAAGCAAAGAGTAGTTAATGTTAATGTGTTTGAAATTACAAGCCCAGACAACATCATCCACAGTACAGGTTAGTATTAATAACCACAGGTCTGCTAGCCAGATCACCCTTGATACAAGTCAGTATTCAACGTCCTTCCATGTCTGAGGATGTCGGGAGATGATGTGGAAACTGGCTAGGGGCAACAGTGAGCGCTGTTAGATTCAAGTAGGTTTCAGTTTTGCTAGGGGGTTATAGGTGGGGATGGTGGATGGCAAATGGCATCTGCCTCGTGTCCCAAAGGTTGCGTGTTCAAATCCCTCAATATGAAGTTGTTTTTAAGATTTTTGTTTTAAGCCTATTCCAAAACTTAACCATTCGTAGTTAACACCTAACCTTAACCTTAAACACTTTGAAATTCGAAGTTTGGAAGAAATTTGAAATGTGATGTTTGAGAAACATGGATGAACGTCTAATTCTGACATGAGACTGTGAGAGCTAGTTGCAGCATACATTACATGCACACGTACACACACACCACACACACCAGAGAGGGTGATGGCTTGCTGAACCAAAACCTCAAAACCTGATAACTCTCAGCACACAATTAGTAATTTCAGTTAGTTTGTTAGATAATTAGTTCATTAGTAGGTTAGTTAGTTTGTTAGTTTGTGGGAAGCTGTTTCATGCCCCAATAGTTAGTGCTTTCTCACTCCAGTGCAGGTTGGTAAAGTGTCACACGATCAAGGACACAGGGATGTCTATCCTCATGACAACTCAGGAAGTAAAGAAAAGATACTGCAGGTTGAAGTGATGGGTGATAAGTTGGTCGCAGTACGGGTCGATAGCATTGAAAGAAGCACCACACGTTAGTCTGAGAGAAGATACAGTATGTTAGTAAGAGCAAGAAATTAATGGCCAAATTGTTAGGCCTCATCCAGGGTTGTTGTTAGTATACCAGTCACCACTCAGTTAGTAGTAAAGCAGGTAAGGGTTGCTATTTGCTTTGGTTTATCTAATAAGAGAATACACATGGGTCTATGCAGGCTACAAACCAAGCACTGAGCTGCAACACCTTTTAGAGGTTGGCCACACAATGGACAGGGGTACAAACATTTGTCAGCCATTATTTGTTAAACTATTAAGATGGAACACTTTTTACAAAAATAATAACATTCTTTAACATAGTTACTGAAACATTTGTAACATGTTTTTAGGCGTCCCCCTGAGCAGAAGTGTGTGGTCAACCCAGTGAGCTACAGGTAGGTAGGTGCGCTTTGTCTTTAAATCTATTGGTTAATCCAGCTTCCCATCCCAGATCCTGGAATCATTCTCACCGTTGCGCTTCAGGGGCCAAAAGTAACATTTCTCAACAAGCAACATACTGAGCTTAAGGTTATAACAGATAGATAAATACATAGTTACTGTATATGATTTTGGGTGATCTGTGTCTGGCGGAAGAAGGGTTTCAGGAAAATGGGAGAGGTACAAGTTAGTATAGTACAGGTTAGTATAAGTAACAAAATGTCTGTTACCAGACATTAGTACTGTTAGGTATTAGAGGGTATTTGTTAGTGTATTTATTAAGGAATGCCAAGAGAGCTGATGGTTTGGTTTCAATGGGTAAGGAAATTAATTACACTAAGAGCCCCACTCTTAAACTCAAAATGTACAACTACATCACAGGACTGTTGGCACCTTCATTTGGGAGGACGGGCTCGTGGCTGGAGCGGAATGAATAGACTGGTATCAAATACATCAAATATATGGTTTCCATGTGTTTGATACCATTCCATTTGCTCCGTTCCGGCCATTCATATGAGCCGTCCTCCCCTCAACGGGGCTTGGGTTTGAGTTTGGTTGATTAGCTTGATTAGTGACTGTTAGATTGTTAGTCCAGGTTAGCAAACCAGGATTACTCTGGTGTTGGTTAGTTCTATATGACTCTAGCTGAGGTTATTGGGAGTTGCAGTACATGCAGAAATCACAAGACAAACCAGGCCTCGGGAGACCATCCAAACACCGCCACAAACACTGACACAACTCTATTAAAGTCGTAACATCCTCATAACACTCCTGTAACGTTAGAGTAGACTAATGATAACAAGCATTAGCTGCTGGAGTGGTATGGGTATGTCAGCTGGGTTAAGACGTCCGCATGCTTCCCAGCCAAAACAGTTGAATAGAATTTGTGCATATATTATGACATCATTTTGTGACGTTTTTGTTCGTTCTGGACTTTGGTACGGGTTTTTTCGGCTGTTCGAGCACACAACATTTTTCTAGAGGCAAGCCGAAGTCGGTAGCCGAAATCTACGCTCCTTCGTTTGTTGTAATTCAACGAGAGACGACATGTTTTCATGCAAATGTTTTCATTGAGAAATACTGCACCAAACATCTCAGTTAGATGTAAAATAGCGCGACTAAGATCTCCTCCGCAAAAACGTCAAATTTTATGACGGATTTCTTGAGTTATCTTAGATTCATTCTGAATATTTTGAGTAAGTTTATATTGGCTACGGCATGTCAAAATGGACAATCGGTACTATTGCCGCTTTTTTATTGTTTTCCAAGTGAAGGTCTTTTAAGGGAGGATGCAAGCACACTTGTTCGGTTTGCCTAGCCGACTTCGGGAAGGCGTCAGCCAAACTGAAGCATGCTGACGCCTTTAGGAGCACATCAATTAAATTAGCAGGAAGGCCATCTCAGCAGACTCAACCTTGTTAGTCATGTTAGACATCAGAGGTAGAAGGAAGTGAGTAAGGTGTTAAAAGTGTTGCCAAGGTTACCGAGAAGAGAAAGGTGCTGACAGCATGAGGAGAAGCAGGCATCAGAGAGAGGTGTTAGTCTCTCTCTGCTTTGATCAGCTGAACAGTGTGGAAGGGGATGATAAAGTGTTATTTTACAGAGGAGGGGAGAGAGCTCCCTCAGGTAAACAATATTTAAGGAAAAGAAAGCGCCAAAGCATCAGACAACACTAAAACCCCACCCTTTATGGGTCTCTCTTATGGCACGAAATGTGGTCCTGAATGACGTCCTGAATGACGTCGGCATAAAATAGACTACAATTAAAGGGGCCAGCAACGTGCCAATGGTACTTCCAAATAATAATAATAATAACAATAATAATCACTGCAAGGTCTCCTTCTAACACAAATCGATAGCAAAAGAAGTGTGCTCCGTCAGTAGCCTTGTAGTACTGTTCATTCGTCAGTGGGTGAAAGCCATAGGTCCCAGTTCCCGTCCCAGTTCCAATTCGGTAAGGATGAACCGCGTTGACAACTGCAGGGGGGATGACATGACAACACAGTCACTGAGTTCTCTTCTACATTACACAAGATGTGTAGACAACTGAGCAGCAGAGAAAGACTGATGGACTGAATAGCAGAGAGTTTGACAGGCGCAGAGAAGAAGTGATTGTGGCAGTTTGGCTGTGGACACCTCAACTAAAACAGGTGGAGGGAGCAGAGAAGAAGTGACTGTGGCAGTTTGGCTGTGGACACCTCAACTAAAACAGGTGGAGGGAGCAGAGAAGAAGTGATTGTGGCAGTTTGGCTGTGGACACCTCAACTAAAACAGGTGGAGGGAGCAGAGAAGAAGTGACTGTGGCAGTTTGGCTGTGGACACCTCAACTAAAACAGGTGGAGGGAGCAGAGAAGAAGTGATTGTGGCAGTTTGGCTGTGGACACCTCAACTAAAACAGGTGGAGGGAGCAGAGAAGAAGTGATTGTGGCAGTTTGGCTGTGGACACCTCAACTAAAACAGGTGGAGGGAGCAGAGAAGAAGTGATTGTGGCAGTTTGGCTGTGGACACCTCAACTAAAACAGGTGGAGGGAGCAGAGAAGCAGCCATTAGTTTAGGCTGACATGGTGCTAGGGTGAAGAGGACAACAGACATTAATTGTGTGTGTGTGTGTGTGTGTGTGTGTGTGTGTGTGTGTGTGTGTGTGTGTGTGTGTGTGTGTGTGTGTGTGTGTGTGTGTGTGTGTGTGTGTGTGTGTGTGTGTGTGTGTGTGTGTGTGTGTGTGTGTGTGTGTGTGTGTGTGTGTGTGTGTGTGTGTGTGTATATATATATAATCTGTGAAATGCATGAAATCAGGATTATTGGCCAGGGGCAGGATTCTAAGCTTTAAAGCTTCTGCAAAGAGAGATCCAGAATATGTTTGTGTTGCCTTGGTGAGGACAATCTCCCCCACAGCACGGTCCCCCACCCTCAACTCCACTCTCAGCACATATGTAGGCTACCCTTCCACAGCCTCTATTTCTCTAGCTCTTGGTTGACCTGACCCAACCAAACACATTTTATAGGCTGATCTGGCATACGTCAGATATTAAAGATAATCAGCCATGAAAGCAGATTAGACAAATCTGATTTAGTTATGGCTCTACTTTCAGGTTGTTTTGCTCTCCACCTCTTCTCTGTGACAGTATAGGGCGACTGCACTTTTAGAATGCGGTGGATTTATGAATTAACACACTAAACTAATCCCTTACTTTCCATGTCACCCTCCCTATCATATACCCTCTCATATACCCTCTCTTTTAGATCACTCACAGACGAAAATATTAAAATGTTATATTCATCCAATGTCTGCCACAATTTTGGATGACGTGATGATGTCACCACTGCTCGTGCTGCTCCATGTGCGCATTGAGTGCTAGTGCGCATGTGATGTTGGTCCATTTAAACCAGATGCAACCCGGATATAGACAGTCCATGAATCGGCGTATGCGAACATGAGTAGATTACCTTGAAAACAACAGTCAGACATCTTGGACGCATTCTCCATTTCTTTGTACCTCAGTGGATAGATCGGGTTAGATACACACAGACCGCGTAAATCCGCATGAGCGAGGAATGTACACAACACAGCGACGAGAGGGATAGAGACCATTCGTGAATGTATGCCTTATCTACTTTGAAAAACCAGTAAAATGATTTTGTCAGACAGCTAGGCAGGCTAGCCTAGCTAAATAAGATGACTAAAGCCAGTAGTACAATATGGGGAGCACAGAGATACCATTAGATGGTTGTCTGGCTGGCTGAGAGATGAGAGAAGACTAAAGCCAGTAATACAATATGGGGAGCACAGAGATAACATTAGATGGTTGGCTGGCTGGCTGGCTGCTACTGCCTAAGCAGAGATGAGATATGACTAAGGCAGTGGGGTCCCCAGAAATGCTGGCAAAAAAAATGGGGTCCTGCTGAAAAAGTTTCAATACCACTGCTTTAAGGAATTAAAAATAATAAAGTCATCAAATAAAAATGAAGTAATATACACTACTGACAGAGACAATGGAATATGTTCAATGTTTTGGCAATTAAAGGTTCACTTTAAATAATTTTAATGCCATTATTTCATAATGCATTTAATTAATGTAAAAAAATATTTAAATCGAATAAGAACGTGATTATATTTTAATAATCGAGCCAACTTCAAAAAGCACTTATCGCTCAGCTTTAACCCTCTCTCTTGGCATGAGAACATACTGTACAGTACATCCTCAATAGCAGCACTGGTCTTTGTGTCAGTAGAAGGCCCTTGAACCAGTGTGCAATGAGAGGTCTCATTTGCTCAAATGCCAATATTCTAACAAAACCTCACAGACATATCGGGGGAAGAGAGTCCACCTCAGCGTAGGTTTCTGGATTGTCTATCTAACAAGGGCATTTGAAAGGGTTTTGGCTCTCTCTGAATATAGATTGGTAACAAATATACATTCTTAGTCAATGACTTCAACGAAAATCTAAATTAGTTTGAGAAATAGTTGTACCTGTTTAGAAAACAGCTTTGTAGACAGCTCTGTCAGTCTGGTCATGTTGTTGACTCGTCTAAATGGCTTCTGAGGGCTGGCACCATCTCAGTATCCTCCTCAGCATATCTGGAGAGAAACACAGAGCAGCGAGCAGCAGAAAGTGGAACGCAACCCCCTGGAACACCTGCCCCCAAAACCCTACCAAGGAGAGGCTGGACCGTTGGACTTGACTACTGCCAAAAGATACCATGGGATGCAGGAGGGAAGGGTTAGGAACAGTTACTAACTGACCTGATTAACCTTTTTCATCTTATTTGAAATGTTTTACCTTAAACTGACCTAATTGAAATGAATATCTTGCTTCGGTAGCTCCCCTAATACAAACAATAGTCAATACAAATTTGATGGAGGAACGGAGCCTACAAGACATCATTACCACCAATAGTAGTGGTTAATCCTCTGTCTTTAGAAGAACCCCTTCAATATGTGTGGATATACTGGACGCATACCTGTCTCCCTACTCCTGTATTCATCAGTCCATCAGGGACCCCAGGGAATCCCAGTTGTCATGGGGATGTGCGTCCTGCCAGCTGGGCTGTGGGTTTGGCCACTGTAGACAGAGGGCATCCATTAGCCAGCAGCACTGTTCTATTTAAACAGCAGCAGTGGAGGTGGACAGGGTGAGATAAGAACTGTTTCTAATAAAACTAGATGGATGCACACGGCCCCTGCTTCATCACAAACTGATGTGTTTCTCCTCAAAGAAAAATGTATGATGTATAGGCATATCCTATAATTATGTATTTATTTATCTCCATCATGGAACAGAATAGCTAGCCTAAACAAACAAGGCATATGATACAGTGGTAGCTGACTCACTGTGCTGTTGCTGCATTCGGATGTCTAAATGATTTACTATGTAGGGCTAGACTAGTTGGTCCTGCAGAGATTTGCGTGTCTTTGCCGTTAAACTGAAATGGGGGCGTTGAAATGGTATTCAGCTCTCATAAATCCGCATATACACTGAGTGTAAAAAATATGAAGAATACCTTCCTAATATCGAGTTGCAACCCCCCAACCACCCAAAGGCACTTCAATATTTTGTCTTGCCCATTCACCCTATGAATGGCACACATACACAATCCATCTCTCAATTGTCTGAAGGCTTCAAAATCCTTCTTAAACCTGTCTCCTCTCCTTCATCTACACTGACTGAAGTGGATTTAACATAAATAAGGGAGCATAGCTTTCACCTGGATTCACCTGGTCAGTCTATGTCATGGAAAAACTGCAGGTGTTCTTAATGTTTTGTATACTCAGTGTATGCCAGTCACTGAAAGTCACTCAATTCGCCCATGTCAGTAAAAACAAATTTGACTAGTAAATTAGTCTAGCCAGCTATCTAAATTTGTAGTAATCATATCCAAATTACTGACCATTTCATGTTCATAATGTTTTGTACGTTGTGTTATAAGACATACTTTCCAAATGCATCTCACAATGACGATTCGTCACACAGATTGATGATTAAATGATGATTAAAACCATTGAACACCATACATTATGACTGTTTTAATAATTTCTCACCCTATATTCTCCTCAGCATAATGATCACGTGTATTATTCTCCCCAGGACAGAAACCAGGCAATGGGACAATAATTTTAGGCTGTCTGAAGCTATGGTTTTGGGAGCGTTTCACAGATTAAAATGAAGAATTAAACATATTATTAAACGAATATCAGAAGATAGAAAATCGGTCAGTGGTCTCTTACCTTTTGCATTGATGCAGGTTTGACCATCGGTCCAAAATGCACCTGTCTCGCACCATCTGTGTCAGCAAGGGTGGCGCGATAAATGGCTCCGACAGTGTCCGACTAATCCTCTTCGGATAGAATGAGCGATGTACAAAATTGTCAGTGATATATAGTATAGATATTCTGAATGAAAAGCGAATCTTTATCATCAATGGTTTTGTGATGCGCAGCGCACAAAAACCTATTCCAATTTACCCGTGGAGTGCGTCAGTTTGCCTTGAGCAGAGAGGTCGGGTGAGTGCGGAGCAGCTGCCTCTGATGGGCGGTTAATAATGGAGAGTATATAACAAGACTGAAGCCTGGACAAAGGAGTGTTTGGATGGCACGAGGAATTAACCCGCAGATGTCTGTATTTTGTACGCGAGCGCTTGTAAGCTACGGACTCCAGCTGCCACAGATCTACGAGTACGTTCTATTGTAATGCAAACTGATGACAGAATGAATGCCCGTCAGTCTCCTCTACCATCTGCGTTCCCTCAGTAACCAGAAACTTGCCTGTAGGCGCCATCCAAGCGTTTTCACATTGGCAACAGATTAGGGATAAACAATATAATCTCTGCAGTGAGTCTGAATACAATAGAATGAAACACTTAATACGGGGATGTCTAGGCCTATGCCATTTTAGCCCATATAGTGTTCAGTTTGGTAAGAAATGATCATATGATCAGCCTTGCCTGCACAGTGCCATGGGGAAGAAAGAACCCTCCTATATGTGTGAACCCCGATAATCTATTCTAAATAATGGCCTCATCTCACACAAAAAGCAATTATATGCTAGAATGTTAATACATTTTTTTGTAAACTCAGCAAAAAAAGAAACGTCCTCTCACTGTCAACTGCGTTTATTTTCAGCAAACTTAACATGTGTAAATATTTGTATGAACATAACAAGATTCAACAACTGAGAAATAAACTGAATAAATTCCACAGACATGTGACTAACATAAATGGAATGTGTCCCTGAACAAAGGGGGGGGGTCAAAATCAAAAGTAACAGTCAGTATCTGGTGTGGCCACCAGCTGCATTAAGTACTGCAGTTCATCTCCTCCTCATGGACTGCACCAGATTTGCCAGTTCTTGCTGTGAGATGTTACCCCACTCTTCCACCAAGGCACCTGCAAGTTCCCGGACATTTCTGGGGGGAATGGCCCTAGCCCTCACCCTCCGATCCAACAGGTCCCAGACGTGCTCAATGGGATTGAGATCCGGGCTCTTCGCTGGCCATGGCAGAACACTGACATTCCTGTCTTGCAGGAAATCACACACAGAATGAGCAGTATGGCTGGTGGCATTGTCATGCTGGAGGGTCATGTCAGGATGAGCCTGCAGGAAGGGTACCACATGGATGTCTTCCCTGTAATGCACAGAGTTAAGATTGCCTGCAATGACAACAAACTCAGTCCAATGATGCTGTTACACACCGCCCCAGACCATGACAGACCCTCCTCCTCCAAATCAATCCCACTCCGGAGTACAGGCCTCTGTGTAACACTCATTCTTTCGACGATAATCGCGAATCCGACCATCACCCCTGGTGAGACAAAACCGCGACTTGTCAGTGAAGAGCACTTTTTGCCAGTCCTGTCTGGTCCAGCGACGGTGGGTTTGTGCCCATAGGCGATGTTGTTACCAGTGATGTCTAGTGAGGACCTGCCTTACAACAGGCCTACAAGCCCTCAGTCCAGCCTCTCTCAGCCTATTGCGGACAGTCTGAGCACTGATGGAGGGATTGTGCATTCCTGGTGTAACTCGTGCAGTTGTTGTTGCCATCCTGTACATGTCCCGCAGGTGTGATGTTCGGATGTATCGATCCTGTGCAGATGTTGTTACACGTGGTCTGCCACTGCGAGGACAATCAGCTGTCTATCCTGTCTCCCTGTAGCTCTGACTTAGGCGTCTCACAGTACGGTCATTGCAATTTATTGCCCGGCCACATCTGCAGTCCTCATGTCTCCTTGCAGCATGCCTAAGCCATGTTAACGCAGATGAGCAGGGACCCTGGGCATCTTTCTTTTGGTGTTGTTCAGAGTCAGTAGAAAGGCCTCTTTAGTGTCCTAAGTTTTCATAACTGTGACCTTAATTGCCTACCGTCTGTAAACTGTTAGTGTCTTAACGACCGTTCCACAGGTGCATGTTCATTAATTGTTTATGGTTCATTGAACAAGCATGGGAAACAGTGTTTAAACCATTTACAATGAAGATCTGTGAAGACATTTGGATTTTTATGAATTATCTTTGAAAGACAGGGTCCTGAAAAAGGGACGTTTCTTTTTTTGCTGAGATTATATTCATTAGTATCCAGCATGGTGCTGTCATCTAACAGTCTGCACTTGGAGCCATTTCTCCACTCTTGTTTGAAGGTTGTTCATTCACTGTTCTCTTTTCTCTTGTTTCATTTCATCTCACACAGAAATTAATTCTATCCATGATTAAAGCTATCACACACACACAATTTTGTAATTTGGCAGAACTATCCTTTAACCTGTTGAGGACAGAGGGCGCTGTTTTCACTTTGGGGGAAAATCGTGCCCAATTTAAACGGCCTCGTACTCAATTCTTGCTCGTACAATATGCATATTATTATTACTATTGGATAGAAAACACTCTCTAGTTTCTAAAACCGTTTGAATTATATCTGTGAGTAAAACAGAACTCCTTTTGCAGCAAACTTCCTGACAGGAAGTGGAAAATCTGAAATCGATGCACTGTTCTAGGGCCTGCCTATAAAAGGGCTTCATATATATCAGTATAGATGCACTTCATACGTCTTCCACTAGATGTCGACAAGCAGTGAGAGAAGAAATTGAGTGTGTAACTTGATCTGGGGTCGAATAATAGCTCTTGGCATGACGTGTCACCAGTTTCCTGTTTTCTGGAGAGCGCGAGAAGGGACCTGGATTTGCCTTCTGATAAGCTGTCGTTATGGAAGACTAATATCTCCGGCTTTGATTTTATTTGATACATGTGACAATATCATCTTAAAGTATGTTTTTTCAATATAGTTTTATTATATTATTGAAATTTATTCGGGGCGTTAGGCGTGTTGCGTTGTGTGCCTTTGTTCAGGAAGGAGAGCTTAGCGCCACTTTGCTAGCTTTCCGTGCTAATTGACTGGAGAAGAGGACATTCTAAATCCAAACAACGATTGTTCCCGACAAAGGACCCCTTGTACAACATTCTGATGAAAGATCATCAAAAGTAGGACCCATTTTATGATGCTATTTCATATATCTGTCGAACATGTGAAATAGTCGTTTGCGCCCAGAGTTTGGGCACTCTCTCGCTATACCTAAGCTGGATGTCGTAATGAAGTTATTTTTAGAATTCTGACACGGCGATTGCATTAAGAACTAGTGTATCTATCATTTCCTATACAACATGTATTTTCTAGTAACGTTTATGAATAGTGTTTTGGTCAGAATAGTTGGAGTGTCATAAAAATACATTCTGGGAAAAAGATGCTACGTTAGCACAATGTATAACCACTGATTTCAGCTCTAAATATGCACATTTTAGAACAAAACATAAGTGTATGTATAACCTGATGTTATAGGACTGTCATCTGATGAAGGTTTATGAAGGTTAGTGAAAATTAATATATTTTGCTGGTTTATTCCCTATCGCTAACGTGCCTATTGCTATCGCTAACGTGCCTTGATGAATGAATGCGGTAGTGTGGTAGGCTATTGTAGTAAGCTAATATAATGCTATATTGTGTTTTCGCTGTAAAACACTTAAACAATTGGAAATATTGGCTGGATTCACAAGATGTTTGTCTTTAATTTGCTGTACACCATCGATTTTTCAGAAATGTTTTATGATGAGTATTTAGGTATTTGATGTTGGTGTCTGTAATTACTCTGGCTGCTTCGGTTCTATTTCTGACGGTAGCTGTGATGGTAGCTGCAATGTAAAACTGATTTATACCTCAAATATGCACATTTTTCGAACAAGACAAAGATTTATTGTATAACATGTTATAAGACTGTCATCTGATGAAGTTGTTTCTTGGTTAGTTAGGTTGGCTTTGTGCATGCTACCTGTGCTGTGAAAAATGTCTGTCCTTTTTTGTATTTGGTGGTGAGCTAACATAAATATATGTGGTGTTTTCGCTGTAAAACATTTTAAAAATCGGACATGTTGACTGGATTCACAAGATGTGTATCTTTCATTTGCTGTATTGGACTTGTTAATGTGTGAAAGTTAAATATTTCTAAAAAATATCTTTTGAATTTCGCGCTCTGCCTTTTCAGTGGAATGTGGGAGGAGTTCCGCTAGCGGAACGCCGGTGCCAGACAGGTTAAACGAAATGCGTTGTAAGATTTGGTCACTTCGGGGTTCTGTAGCTGAGGGAAACAAACATGACGTCACGTTGCTACTTCCTGAAAAGATTGAGAGCTTGTTCACTGAATTTAGATTATTTGTCTTTCTTTTTTCAATGTGTGAAGCATGTTTTGGCATATGATATTAACTATTTTAATAAAAACAGAGCTACTGTCAAGTTGCTGTTATGTCAAAATAAGTTCATGAGTAAGAATTTGCTTAACAAGTCACATAATAAGTTGCATGGACTCTGTGTGCAATTACAGTGTTTAACATGATTTTTTAATGACTACCTCATCTCTGTACCCCACACATATCTATCTGTAAGGTCCCTCAGTCGAGCAGTGAATTTCAAACACCGATTCAACCTCAAAGACCAGGGAGGTTTTCCAATGCCTCACAAAGAAGGGCACCAATTGGTAGATGGGTAAAAAAAAGCAGACATTGAATATTCCTTTGAGCATGATGAAGTTATTAATTGCACTTTGGATGGTGTATCAATACATCCAGTCACTACAAAGATACAGGTGTCCTTCATAACTCAGTTGCCAGAGAGGAAGGAAACCGCTCAGTAATTTCACCATGAGGCCAATGGTGACTTTAAAAATGTTACAGAATTTGATGGCTGTGATAGGAGAAAACTGAGGATGGCTCAACAACATTGTAGTTACTCCACAATACTAACCTAATTGACAGAGTGAAAAGAAGGAAGCATGTACAGTATACAAATATTCCAAAACATGCATCCTATTTGCAACAATGTGGCAAAGTAATAAACTTTTTGTAATGAATACAAAGTGTTATGCCAAATACAATACAACACATTAATGAGTACCACTCTCCATATTTTCAAGCATAGTGGTGGCTGCAACATGTTATTGGTATGCTTGTAACTTTCAGGGACCAGTTTTTAAGGGGGGGGGGGGGGGGGGGGGGTTACAGAAGGGAGCTAAGCACAGGCAAAATCTTAGAGGAAAACCTGGTTCAGTCTGCTTTCCACCAGACAATGGGAGATTCATCTTTCAGCAGGACAATAATCTAAAACACAAGGCCAAATCTACACTAGAGTTGCTTACCAAGATGACAGTAAATGTTCCTGAGTGGCCGAGTTACAGTTGACTGAAATCTATGGCAAGACCTGAAAATGGTTGTCTAGCAATGATCAACAACCAATTTGACAGAGACTGAAGAATTTAAAAAACAATAAAATGGGTAAACGTTGCACAATCCATGTGTGGAAAGCTCTTAGAGACTTACCCAGAAAGACTGTAATCGCTGCCAAAGGTGCTTCTACAAATTATTGACTTAGGGGTGTGAATACCTATGTAAATGAGATATTTCTCATTTTCAATAAATTTGCAAAAATGTCTAAAAAAATGTTTCCATTATGGGGTATTGTGTGTAGATGGGTGAGAAAAAATATATATTTAATCAATTTTGAATTCAGGCTGTAACACAACAAAATAAATCAAGGGGTCAAGGGATATGAACACTTTTTGAAGGCACTGTATGTTATTTTCAGAGGTTGACTGGCTCATCATTTGAAGCTCATTCACTGCATTTCTATACAATATAACAAATCTAAAATGATAGTTGGAGAACAGCAAGAAATATCCCCAGCCATTATCACGTTGGTTGATGTAGCTTCATTCACCACAGTTGATCTACAAACACATAGCCTATTAGCTATACAATTAGCTGCTACACATTCTCACATTATCTTAGCACCGGGATTAAAAACTATAATTGAATACGTAGAGAGGGATCTGTTAGCAGAAAAAAACATTTTATTAACAAATGGTAAACACATAAATTTGCTTTACAGAACATATTCTTTTGTTGCAGTTTTACAGCTAATTTCCTGCAATTCTACACATTTTGCCATGGGGTGGGGAGACATTTTTGCAGGTTTAAAGCTACACATTTTGCCATGACCTATGCCATGTTAATATGATATCTGAGTGAAAGTGACTAACAAAATCAATGGGGGCCCACTGGAAGTCAGGGTCCTTGCCCGGTCGGTAATTTAGCCATGATTACTATACGTTTACTGACATGGGCTAATTGAATGATTGACATACACTGAGTATACAAAACATTAAGAACAGATGCTCTTTCCATGACAGACTGACCAGGTGAATAGAAGTGACAGCCTATGATCCCTTATTGATGTCACTTGTTTAATCCACTTCTAGCTGAAGAGGAGGAGCCAGGTTAAAACCCCCTAGAATCTATTGACGCACTGGTGCATCAATCTAAGTAACATAATAAAAAAATCCCCAACAAAACCCGTCAGTTTAAGCTTTTGGGCTGCGTCTTAATCCACCGCATCCACCTATGGCAGCCTTCCGTATCTGCGGTGGAAGTTGGCCGAGCTACAGCAGTGTTTGTCAGACCATGAGACATCCCGAAAATCAGTCTTCTCATGAAAACGTCTGTAGCATCCGAAAGGGGAGATTCTCACAAACAAGATGGTGTTCTCTGTTTTGCTCTATGACCCCCACAAGTGTCATGGGACTGGTCTGAAGGCAACCGGTACCGCTTTAAAAAATAGAATGGAAGTATGGAGGTAGTTTTGTGCCTAGCATGCACCCTACATGTGGAAGTAAATCATTAACCTTGTCTTTATACCTGTACAGACAACACATTCCAGGTGGCAGTATGCGCCCTTGCCTACTGTGAAATGGAGAAGGCCTTCAATGGCGTTGCCAATGCCATCACAGAACCATTATGGCACAGAAGCAAAGAGCCCTCTGTCTACCTCTATGCCTACCTGCAATGTTCAACACCTCCTTACTTCCTCATTTGGTCTGATTGGTCGATTGTGTCCCAAATGTTATCTTATTAGCTACAATGGCCTTCTCTCGCCTATTAACTCTTCTCTATCGGCTTAGCCGATAGTCCCTCTACATAGCAAAGCTGCTGTTATGCCAGCCGCCACTCACCACCTGAGCCATGAGCACGGCACAATGCCGAGGAATGTCTAGCTGTGAAAATCAATAGCAGCAAGCAAGCTCATTCTCCAACAGAAAGGTGCAGTATTGAGAAATGGATGAATTGACACAGTGACCAAAATCGAACTCCTGTTGAAATGTTAGTTTAGCTAATTCACTAATAAAAAGGCTTGTGCCGGCGTACCCAGACATACATGCAAGCTAGCTAAGCAGATAGCTAAGATTACAATAAGTAACCCTTTCATCTGTGGTGTTAGCTAGCTATATTAGCGACTAGGCTACCTAGCTGGCTAGATACACATGGTGATAAAATATCAGATAGGAGCTAATAGCTAACATTAGCTGATGTGATATATGTGATATAATATTAGCAACTGTTAGCCTGGGCGCCTGGGTGTCTGTGCTGAAAGTAACATTGTGCCCCAGATAGTGTGCGGAGAAGCTGCGGTTAACCTTGAGCGAGAACAGTATGCTATCTATGCAGGTGCAAATAGCTCAAACAATATTACAGAACTGTCTGGCCCCAGTCTCTAGGGTGTGGGAGCGTAATCTACACAGCAACAGCGCCGGACACCAAGGAGCGCCAAGAGGCTGGGACCAGTCTGAGCGCCGGCGATAGGCTGAGCAAAGTTTAAACCACGCTCAGCCTCTACTGTGATAGGCCAACAGACGGGTTGGAACTACTTCTGTCACAGTATAAGAACAGCTGTTTACTTACATCCTGCCAGTTCTCTGTTCTGCCCTGCGAGGTGATACAGAGAACCCGTATATACGAAAATTGCATTTACCATTTATCGCTTGAGTTTAATAAAAATACTTAAAGTATATTCAGTGACTCTGAATCACATTTTGTCCTGATACCAGATTTGAATTGACGCAAATCCCTTATAAAAGGTTATAGATAGCTACTAGGGACCTTGTTAAACATCTCCTGTGGGACACTGTCATCATGGTCAAAATGTGTTGGAGACAGTGTCAACGTTTAATCTTATCAATAGATAGATATTAATGATGGGTCCCAATCCTAATTTAGAATTGCCCACTTAACAGGTTATTTGGTAAAATCTGTTTATGCAGTGTTTGGTAATTGTGTCACTGAGACACAATGTATTCCTGTATAGTTAAATGAGCCCCTAGTTAAGAAGACTAGACACTACTATGTTTATTGTTATTTATGGACCGCATCATTCTTGTTTCTCACTTATCTTATCTTCACAGATGGTGTTAAAGCACTTCGTACAGGTGATAGTGGTCCATAGCCACTGCTCCTGTGTTGCAGGAAGTGCTATGTGCAATCATCTGGTGGTCCTTCTTTACCAGACAGCGCACTACTCTCAACTAAACATTCCTGCTGCACCATCAGTTCACAGCTGCACAGACACAGAACAGTGTTGGCACAAGCCAAGAACACTTGTGAGTCCATCAGTATTCATAAAAAATGCACCTGAAAAGTATTCGGCCTATGTAACAGTAAATCCTTGTTAATTAGGGTGGGAAGCCAGGTCCGGTTGATGGGATAGAGTTCCGTAAACCTACTAACTCATGTGCTGATGGAATAAGGTAAGTTGGAGGTTCCTAGAATGGAAACATTTTAGAAAACATTTTCTTGTGATTTTTTTTTTGTATCCAGATGATAAGCCTAAACAGTGGCATCTTTACGATGTAATGACAAATGTTTGGGACAAAGACTGGAGGGAAATATATAATCTGTATATTTTAATCCATTTTATTTGAACTTCGGGCTTGTGCTGTTTCTGGAAAAGTTACATGAGTCTTTGTCATCGTAATCTCTCCAACCTGATGTTAAGGTTTAAAAATGTTTTGCAGAAGTTCTCTCTACAAAGCACTCAATGGATACATGCCTGACATGGACCTTCTCAGAAACGTATTCCAACTTTTCTCCACTTCTTGTGCCCCTCTTGTGACAACAATGTAAATGTCAGCTGACGTGCCCCTGGTTGAGTCAGCCTTTGGGCCAGTGCAAACTGGCAGCGTGCTGTCCTATCAGCTTCCACAGCCAAAGACCATGGAATTGGGAAGATTGCCGATGCCCCTTCTCCACCAATACTTCCATTTGATGGCTACACAGGCTTCAGTCTTCCCAGTGTGCTTACGTCCTTAGCCATCAGGAGCAGTTCCACCTCAAGGCATTAGAGACAACCTACGAGATGTCACACAAAGTCGAGGTTGCTACAAGGGAGCAGAGCAGCAGCCCGGAATGGCATCAGCTCAGGAAAATGAGAATAACATCCTCTTGTTTGGTTTGCCATGTCCGGGGAGAGACTTCAGCTGACCTAGCTGAGCGGATGTTCAAGGGATCTGATATGCAGACCATGGAGATGAAGAGGGGGCTAGCCATGGAGCCAGTGGCTGTACAGGAGTACTGCACACTGAAGAATGTTAACTTCTTTCCGTGTGGCTTCGTAGTGCACCCAAATGCTCCGTGGTTAGGAACCTCTCCAGATGGCATCATATTTGATCCCAGTGTGAGACTACACTTTGGACTCTTAGATGTCAAGTGCCCAAATGTACCAAGTTATGTTGTACCTGAAGATACAGAATGCAGAGCTGAAGTTGAAGAGATCTCATGCTTACTACTGGCAGGTGCAAGGTCAAATCGTTCTCACAGGTTGTAGCTGGTGTGACTTTGTCATCTGTGCACAGGATGACATCCTAGTTGTTAGGATATATAAAGATCTACAGGTTGTAGCTGGTGTGACTTTGTCATCTGTGCACAGGAGGACATCCTAGTTGTTAGGATATATAAAGATCTACAGGTTTCAAAAACTATAAGAGAGAAGGTTGACCACTTTTATTTTTACCACTACTTGCAGAAGTGTCTCTCACACCTGAATGGATCCCCTGCATCGGTGCCAAGTTTAGTGGTTTCATGAATAATAAGAATTGATGTTCTTGTGAAGAAAACTACAGTAGAATAGATTTGTTATGTTTTTTTAAACGTATTTCAGCAAATGTTCAACAGTTCAGTTAATCAATTACACATAATCTAACATTGTATTCAATCTTGCATTCTGGCTATTCTGTGTTTACTTGATTTCTTTCCCCCACCCCTAAACTCATTGCCTAATTAAAGACAATACAAGCTCCACACAAATTATTGATACATGTCGTAGATAAACAAATTATTATTTTGCTGCTAGAAAATAAACACATGTACATTTACACTGGCTTGGCCCATGCTCTGACCAAAGGTCCGTTATGATAGTTGACCAACAGGCACGCCACTGCAAATAATTGATTGACGCTGCCTGAGATGGTCAGGGGGATGACTGTGTCAAACAGCTTGTGTTCCTTTACTCTGCGGGATCATTCTTTCAACATGCACTCTCAGCTTGGCAATGGATTGGATCTCCCTAACCTCATGCGCTGGCATCTGTGTGCGTCTTGACAGAAAGGCTGGCTGGTAGACCTTGCACGGAACAATATCATCTACGAGGAAGCCCTTATCCACTATGATGGCCATGTCAGGGGTGAGTAAGGAAATAATTCCAGACTGCTTGAAGATCTCCTTGTCACTCACAGATCCAGCATACAACAATGACACAAAAGTGACAGCTCCATGTGGTGACGTTCCCAACATGCCCTTAAAGGTACAGTGTGTCTTGTAGGAAGAAAACACCTCACTCTGCAGTAGTAGTGAAGATGTTGTCTGCCAGCGGAGTTCAGTGCAGTCGATCACTACCTGGGTGTCTGGATAGTCCTTGAACTCAGGTGGCCTTTGATGGTTTCCTTGGGGATCCATATCCGTGCTGATCCAAGCAGACAGGGCAAGAATAGTAATGTCGATTGATGGATGCTGAACCGATGGGCCAAATCCTGCTTCAGACCCAGCGACAGATGAGTCATAAACAAGAAGAACTTGTCGATTGATGGCAGGGATGACCGTTTTAGTACAATATAGTCCTTATATTCGGTCCATAACAAAAAGTAAATAATGTTTAACAATTAAAATAAGATCAAATAATATTCTCTTAAGTATTTAATGAAGTTGTCCCTTACCGGCTTTCTTCGAGGTACACTTGTTTCAGATGGATTGGTGCTTGTGACTCTTATAAACTTGGTTTCTGCTGCCCGCTCAATCAAGTGCCAGAAGGCCATCAGGTGGGTGTAGCTTGCAAATCTAAAGACAGACCCAGAGTATTTGAATACCAAAAAAGCTCATTACTATTCTTGCCCATCTTCTCTAAGCATCAAGTTAGCATCAAGTACCACTAGACATGCTATTGTAGCCTGTTTTTCTTGTTACTGCAATTTGTACTGTAGTTCACAGCAGCTATCATCACAGCAGTGAATTTGTTTGAAATGTTCTGTTATTTAACCTGGGAAGTGGACTAAGAACCAAATCTTATTTGCAGCAATGACCTGGGAGCATTTTTGGGGGATAACTGAAACCTAATGTAAAGACAATGTACATTCAATGTGCCTACTTATGCTAAGATATACTAGCCTAGTTTTAAATAACAATGAACATGTTCTTAAAGTTAAGATGGACTTTGGGATAATAATAATAATTCATAGTAAATAATAAACAATAGTAATGCTGGATAATAACAAATCATTACTGTACCTTGTGTAAAAACGTATATCCTCGTCAGCTCACTGTTCACCATAGCAGCACCCACCAGTAGCACGCGCTCCAGCAGGTATATCTCACTGGTCACCCCCAAAGCGAATTCTTCCTTTGGCCGCCTCTCCTTCCAGTTCTCTGCTGCCAATGACTGGAACGAACTGCAAAAATCACTAAAGCTGGAGACTCTTCCCTCCCTCACTAGCTTTAAGCACCAGCTGTCAGAGCAGCTCACAGATCACTGCACCTGTACATAGCTCATCTGTAAATAGCCCATCCAATCTACCTCATCCCCATACTGTATTTATTTATTTATCTTGCTCCTTTGCACCCCAGTATCTCTACTTGCACATTCATCTTCTGCACATTCTACCATTCCAGTGTTTAATTGCTATATTGTAATTACTTCACCACCATGGCCTATGTATTGCCTACCCTCTCTTATCCTACCTCATTTGCACATGCTGTATATAGATTTTTCTACTGTATTATTGATTGTATGTTTGTTTATTCCATGTGTAACTGTGTTTTGTATGTGTCGAACTGCTTTGCTTTATCTTGGCCAGGTCACAGTTGCAAATGAGAACGTGTTCTCAACTAGTCTACCTGGTTAAATAAAGGTGAAATAAAATAAACAAAAAAAGAACCAGCAAATCGCTGTAGACCAAAGCCGTGTTGGGCGGTCAGTTTCTTTTTCTGATCTCTACATCGACCGGGAAACTATGGGAGCTCACAATACCATTAGATTTGGAAGAAACTGAACACAGAGGCACTGAACAATGTTCATTAGCACCACCTTCGTGCAGCTGTAATTTAAACGTAGCCATTGCGAACTATTTCAGTCAGAAATGCACCAACGACAGTTAGATAGCTAATGATAAAAACAATAGCAGAAGTCATCAACCCGGTAGGAAGTAAATTAGAATGTTAGAGGCGGTATAATGCATAGAGCCTATTGGCTCAGTGTTCTGTCATTCATAGGGACACTACGTCACCGCAAAATCTACAGGGAGAGCTAGAAAGTTCAAGCCCTTTGGGTGCAGCCATATATTTACATTAAAAGTGCCCATCCAAGAAGGCTCAAGGTCAATGGCCACATATAAAATTACGTCAAATCACATATCTACTGTAGCTTTGATTGGACTGATCATGTCAACATCATACTTTCAAAATCATAGCTAGCAAGCTAGACAAGCAGTCATCATCATGAATCAAGTATACAATCTACTGGGAAATCCTTTTCAATACTTGTCATATGAAGAGAAATTATAGATAAAATGTATCAGTGCTCATCGGCCATTGGACATAAACTTTACACAACAAATTGGAAATTGCAAATTCAACAATGAGTGGTTTGGAAGGAATCAGTGGCTAACTGCAAGCATTGCAAACCAATCACGAGCCAGCTATTCGGTGAAGAGGGTGTGTTGTCCAAGTCTGGGTTTAAGGGTCTCTTTCCAAGCTTAAAAGGATAAACATTCACATGCAACACCATGGGCCAGAAAAGGTTAAATACATTGGCCATGCTGTCAATCCAGCATGATTTCTGCCGAGTTCAAAACAACTGGAAACTTGGAACTGGGAAATCTCAGACTTGAGAAATCTCAGACTCTCAGTGAGTTCAAGACAACTGTGAACTTGGAAAAAAAACAAGCTCCAAATGGGAAAATAAGTTTTGAACATTCATCCAACTCGGAATTCCAAATCAGGAACTCTGGCCTCTTTCTAGAGCTCCGACCTGAAGATCCCTGACGTCATGATTCAACATTGTTTTTTTCCGAGTTCCCAGTTGTCTTTAAAGCACCATAAATCCAGAGAATGCCAGACTGATGACAAAGTTTGATTCCAAAATTTGCTCACAAGAAGGACCGCCGCGCCACCTTGTCAAAGTGAGCACAGCACAACAAGGTGAGTCCAAAAATGTATTGTATGCGGCTGCATAAATGATGGAATATGCCAGGGAGATATATGTATACTGTAGCTAAGAAAGTAATACTAAGTGTATTTTGCAATTTGGTCCCTTTCCCCCTCATAACTTAGCCAACTGTTCTGACTTGGTGGTGCACATGTAGCCTATAGCCTGTTTTAAAAAAGGTCATCATCGAATATTGTAAGAGCTTAAATTGTCTGCTTATATGCCCCCTTCATATATCCTACGGTTCTGACTTGGTGTACAGGGAGAATACTGTAAGAATGGCCCATATTCTGAATTATGTCGCTGTACATTTCAAAAGTGCTGAACAAACAGTTATATTGACTACATCCGTCTTAGCTCGCTCATTAATGTCTTAATCAAAATTACAGATTGCCGCTTATCCGCTCACGTTCCCTTATGCCATAGTTTGTACATCTCAATTGTCAGTAGAAACCACATTTGTTTTAGCAAGTCAGCCATATCAGCTATGTTTTTTTTAAAGGCAGTAAATGAGGCTGGATTAACTGTTTCGCTGCTAGACAAGGCTACGCTGATAGCCAGGTGTAGCAGTGGTAAAGATTCACTCCATGGTGCTGAAAAGAAAGCTCTTCTGTTGGGACAGCTTTATGTAGGCCCTAACAGTTTGCAGGCAACGTTTGTCACCTTTATAGTGCAATTAATGTATTGTTTAGTGTTGTGTAGTGGCTTGCTGGCATGCATCTAAAAAATGAATTGCCCCACCAAGATTTACATGCTAAAATCATCACTGGTTATTTTATATTCTTAAACGTACAGCAGTGCCTATATGATGTCCTTCCATACAGGCGTGACATGCTGGAGTGATGCTTCTATGCAAATGTTGTTGATCAGTAGACTACTACAAGTCCCAAACTGAAGGCAAACAGATTGTTTATCTACTGTAGCACCATAGACTCCACTGATCAGCAAAAACAAGCACAATAACTCAATTCATGCACACTCCTACTGAAAATGCATTCACCTGTATTGTGAGTAGACCTATGCCATCGTAATTTACCCAGTTTATGAAGAGATTTACCATTCAAATAAAATTATTACCATTGGTAACAACAAATGTATTGTTTCATTTTGAAATTGATGCATTAATGCATGCATGGCTTTCTCTGGGAAATTGACATCAAATGTTTAAACTGAATGATATTGAATATCGGCCTAAAATAACAAATCCATATGTCGTTCTCTACTTTATAGTTCGCCACTTTTGACAGGAGCCCTATGGGCCCTGGTGGTCAAAGTAGTGCACTATATAGGGAAAGGGTTGCCATTTGAGACGGAACCCATGTCTCCACCAAACCAATGCTTTTAGATTTGTGGGATGTAGACTGCAGGTGGCTTGGAATGCAGCCAGATGATTATATCAATTCATGGGCACTTACTTTAAAATGTCATTTTGTATTTTTGTGTTGTTGCCTAATAAGTGTCTTTCTCCCATATATTTTAACAGTGCCATCGTCATCTGTCCGCCAGTCAGAGTTATCCATGGTCCACACACACACACACACACACACGTCACAACGCTGCCTACATACTTCCTTTGGATAATCCGTTTCCATGGGTGTCAAGTCACCAAACACCTCTTCCTCCGCAACGGCAGAGCTGTAAACGACAAGGCTGTCGTATCTCGCTTCAACATAACCTGCATCATCAATGCCACACATCAATGACATCACAAACACTTCCACTGCAGAGATGGACTATATCCATATACATGTTAGACTCTCCATCTTCACCTCTGAGTGACTTCTTTGATGAGGTAGCGGATAAAATACATCTCGTTGGGGAGCAGGGTGGACGCACATTGGTTCACGGCAGCACAGGCATGAGTCGCTCAGCTACACTATGCATTGGTCTAATGAAGTACCATGGAATAACACTGACGCCCACAAACGGGTCAAATCTTGTGGACCTATTATCAGGTCAAAACTCATCCAGTATGAGTGCAAGCTCAGCGGTTGTGCCACGGTCACAATAACTTGACATTTATTAAGAGACTAGAGATATACTTCCTCTTTGAACTGCACTGTTTGTTAAAATGATCCCTTGTAAACACGTCTTACTATCTTGTTTTATAGAGCCCCACAGTGGAGGTGTCATAATGCCCATAAAACCTAGAGGTCAAACAGGGAAATGGTTCGAATAGTTTTTTCCACCATTCATTTTAGAAACACTTAAAATAAGGGCTGTGTTTTGTGAGATTTACATGGTTATCAAAAACATCACGCCAGGGTAAGCCTACATCTAAACACAGCCTTTATTTTAGGCGTTTCTAAAATCCCCTATGGGGAAAATGAATGGTGGGAAAACCATTGGAACCATTTCCTTGTTTGACCGCTAGGTTTTATGGGTATCATGTGGTACTCTATACCCAGCTTGTTGAGTTGAATTGTAAGTGGTGCTTTAAAATTCTGAATTTATAATTAAGTAAAATGACCATGTCACTCTTTACTATTTAACAAAAAAGTAGGTTTGGAATTTATACAACGTCAACTTGGTGTCCTCTGAGGCTAGAGGACAGGTGTCCCCAAGTAAAATACTGTTTTAAAAAGTAATACTGAATAATTGAATGGCAATGAATGTTGTTATATACATTTTATTCATTTCAACTCAAACCCCAAAAAAGAAAAACACATTTGCATGGGGTGAGAAAAATGAAAACAGTTAGCAAACCACGGCAACATCGGGAAAAGTATAATACCATATCATTTCTTAATCCATTGTTTTTCTTAAATTGGTCCAGCATACAAAAAGGATTTGTGCAAAATGACTAATTCCATTTGCCATATACTCAGCTATTGACCATTGTGAAGCTCACTGTATGGAAATATCTAGGTCCTGGATAGAAATATATAGTGATCTTTTACGAAGCAAACACAGGAGAGAAATACACTGGCTCACAGTGAAGAAAATATTTATCCAATAGATATTATCCTCTACATTCCTCAATGTTCATCAATACTCTTCATTTTGTCAAAATGTCTACCTAAAGCCCTCAAATGACAGCTTCCTTGAGACCATGAAAAGTTTGGCACAGGTCAGCTATTCATGTTATCGCTCATTAGGTCCCAATAGATAACAAAGAACATAAATTACATAATACCCCTGTCACATGCTAGATACTATAGCTCTAATCTATTTGGAACTCAGGCCTAGGTTAACTTCAGTAGTCATTCATCCACCTGCATTATCAGTCACACAATCACTTTCACCATTTTCCATTTTCACAACACTCCAAAACACACAAGGACATTTGCATTAATCTGACCAACATTGTCATTATCTCACAATAGTGGAGGTGCATAAAGATGGCAGCACAAATTCCTTGTTTTGCTCGCCGTATTTTAAATTGCTCTGTGTTACTCTTTTTTTGTATGGTCATTATCAGAGTATACACGATCCCAATTTTAGCTTCAAGAAATCGGCAATTTGAAAAAACAAAAAAGTTAATTGTGCTGATTTGTTGGCACATTGAACCATATTGCGCGTGCCATAGTTTAAAACTCAGTGGATAGTGCTAAAACAATGACGTCCTATCTGAATTCTGCCATCTTTATGCACGTTCGCTATTTTCATCAATGGGACCCTTATGTCAAAATCTGACAAATGGCTTATTTTAAGCAAAACCTGCACACGGCAAGGACCAATTAGAATCCCCACAATTTAACAATTTCCTCTGTGATAAAATAATCTTCCTGAGTCAGTACATCAAGGTATCAGTCAGATGGACTGACTGAGAACACAAAGGACGCCACAAAGTGGCGAAATTACAAAGGCATGCTTATCTTTCTCAGCTTCACAAATTCCCTCAATAAGGCAAGTGTCCTCTGCATTGTCATCTAATAAGCATTCAAAAACATATTACGTAATATCAATTTGTAAAAATAAAAATAAAAATATATATTGATTAAACCAAGCAAGTGTTCTTCACCAGGAATCAGGCTGCTTTTGAATTGCACCGTCAGTTCCCGTCACAACTTGCAGACTTGTTTACGTGCTGCTGTGCGTTTTGTTGCTTATCTTACTACCTGACAGCTACCTGACAGCTACCTGACAGCTACCTGACAGCTACCTGACAGCTACCTGACAGCTACCTGACAGCTACCTGACAGCTACCTGACAGCTACCTGACAGCTACCTGACAGCTACCTGACAGCTACCTGACAGCTACCTGACAGCTACCTGACAGCTACCTGACAACTTTACGGTTTTTACTTTTTAATTACCGTTTATATTTTTAGTTTTTCCCTCACTCAACTTATTTTTTTCCCATTCAACTTTTTCGCTCCGGACGCTTTATCTGGACGTGGTTCGTCAGGACCTCCACCAGCAGGAGCTAACATCGTTTTGAGCTTCTAGTCATGAAATCTATGCAGCCTACTCAATCACTTTTTATAGCTACTGTTTACAGGCCTCCTGGGCCATATACAGCGTTCCTCACTGAGTTCCCTGAATTCCTATCGGACCTTGTAGTCATAGCAGATAATATTCAAATTTTTGGTGACTTTAATATTCACATGGAAAAGTCCACAGACCCACACCAAAAGGCTTTCGGAGCCATCATTGACTCAGTGGGTTTTATCCAACATGTCTCCGGACCTACTCACTGCCACAGTCATACTCTGGACCTAGTTTTGTTCCATGGAATAAATGTTGTGGATCTTAATGTTTTTCCTAATAATCCTGGACTATCGGACCACCATTTTATTATGTTTGCAATCGCAACAAATAATCTGCTCAGACCCCAACCAAGGATCATCAAAAGTCGTGCTAAAAATTCTCAGACAAACCAAAGATTCCTTGAAGCCCTTCCAGACTCCCTCTGCCTACCCAAGGATGTCAGAGGACAAAAATCAGTTAACCACCTAACTGAGGAACTCAATTTAACCTTGCGCAATACCCCAGATGCAGACGCACCCCTAAAAACTAAAAACATTTGTCATAAGAAACTAGCTCCCTGGTATACAGAAAATACCCGAGCTCTGAAGCAAGCTTCCAGAAAATTGGAACGGAAATGGTGCTACACCAAACTGGAAGTCTTCCGACTAGCTTGGAAAGACAATACCGTGCAGTATTGAAGAGCCCTCACTGCTGCTCGATCATCCTATTTTTCCAACTTAATTGAGGAAAATAAGAACAATCCCCCCAAAAAAATTGATACTGTCACAAAGCTAACTAAAAAGCAGCATTCCCTAAGAGAGGATGGCTTTCACTTCAGCAGTAATAAATTCATGAACTTCTTTGAGGAAAAGACCATGATCATTAGAAAGCAAATTACGGACTCCTCTTTAAATCTGAGTATTCCTCCAAAGCTTGGAGTTGTGCACACTCAGTTGTCCTGAGTGTGCACAACTCTGCCAGGACCTAGGATCAAGGGAGACACTCAAGTGTTTTAGTACTATATCTCTTGACACAATAATGAAAATAATCATGGCCTCTAAACCTTCAAGCTGCATACTGGACCCTATTCCAACTAAACTACTGAAAGAGCTGCTTCCTATGCTTGGCCCTCCTATGTTGAACATAATAAACGGCTCTCTATCCACCGGATGTGTACCAAACTCACTAAAAGTGGCAGTAATAAAGCCTCTCTTGAAAAAGCCAAACCTTGACCCAGAAAATATAAAAAACTATCGGCCTATATTGAATCTCCCATTCCTCTCAAAAACGTTAGAAAAAACTGTTGCGCAGCAATTCACTGCCTTCCTGAAGACAAACAATGTATAAGTAACGCTTCAGTCTGGTTTTAGACCCCATCATAGCACTGCGACTGCACTTGGGAAGGTGGTAAATTACCTTTTAATGGCGTCAGACCGAGGCTCTGCATCTGTCCTCGTGCTCCTAGACCTTAGTGCTGCTTTTGCTACCATCAATCACCACATTCTTTTGGAGAGATTGGAAACCCAAATTGGTCTACACGGACAAGTTCTGGCCTGGTTTAGATCTTATCTGCCGGAAAGATATCAGTTTGTCTCTGTGGATGGTTTGTCCTCTGACAAATCAACTGTAAATTTCGGTGTTCCTCAAAGGTTCCGTTTTAGGACCACTATTGTTTTCACTATACATTTTACCTCTTGGGGATGTCATTCGGAAACATAATGTTAACTTTCACTGCTATGCGGATGACACACAGCTGTACATTTCGATGAAACATGGTGAAGCCCCAAAATTGCCCTCACTGGAAGCCTGTGTTTCAGACATAAGTGGATGGTTGCAAACGTTCCTCTCTTACTCGGACAAACAGGTCCCAAGAAACAAAGTGATCTTCTGTTGAATCTGACAATTAATCTCGATGGTTGCACAGTCGTTTCAAATAAAACTGTGAAGGAACTCAGCGTTACTCTGGACCCTGATCTCTCTTTTGACGAACATATCAAGACTGTTTCAAGGACAGCTTTTTTCCATCTACGTAACATTGCAAAAATCAGACATTTTCTGTCCAAAAATTATGCAGAAAAATTTATCCATGCTTTTGTCACTTCTAGGTTAGACTACTGCAATGCTCTACTTTCCGGCTACCCGGATAAAGCACTAAATAAACTTCAGTTAGTGCAAAATACAGCTGCTAGAATCCTGACTAGAACCAAAAATGTTATCATATTACTCCAGTGCTAGCCTCCCATACACTGGCTTCCTGTTAAGGCCATGTACTGTTATAATCTCCACCCGGCACAGCCAGAAGAGGACTGGCCACCCCTCATAGCCTGGTTCCTCTAAGTTTCTTCCTAGGTTCTGGCCTTTCTAGGGAGTTTTTCCACCATGCTTCTACACCTGCATTGCTTGCTGTTTGGGGGTTTAGGCTGGGTTTCTGTACAGCACTTTGAGATATCAGCTGATGTAAGAAGGGCTATATAAATACATTTGATTTGATTTAAGGCAAGGGCTGATTTCAAGGTTTTACTGCTAACCTACAAAGCATTACATGGGCTTGCTCCTACCTATCTTTCCGATTTGGTCCTGCCGTACATACCTACACGTACGCTACGGTCACAAGACGCAGGCCTCCTAATTGTCCCTAGAATTTCTAAGCAAACAGCTGGAGGCAGGGCTTTCTCCTATAGATCTCTATTTTTATAGAATGGTCTGCCTACCCATGTGAGAGACGCAGACTCGGTCTCAACCTTTAAGTCTTTACTGAAGACTTATCTCTTCAGTAGGTCCTATGGTTGAGTGTAGTCTGGCCCAGGAGTGTGAAGGTGAACGGAAAGGCACTGGAGCAACGAACCATCCTTGCTGTCTCTGCCTGGCCGGTTCCCCTCTCTCCACTGGGATTATCTTCTTGTGAATAGGGGGGCGCTGTTTTCACTTTGGAAAAAATCGTGCCCAAGTTAAACGGCCTCATACTCTGTTCTAGATCATACAATATGCATATTGTTATTACTATTGGATAGAAAACACTCTGAAGTTTCTAAAACTGTTTGAATTATATCTGTGAGTAAAACAGAACTCATTTGGCAGCAAACTTCCATACAGGAAGTGAAAAATCTGAAAACGAGGCTCTGTGTCAGGGCCTGCCTATTCAACTGGCTTTTATTTATCGATCTGTATGCACTTCATACGCCTTCCACTAGATGTCAACAGGCAGTAGACGGTTGAATGGGGTGTCTAGCTTGATGTGAGGCCAAATAAGAGCTTTTGGCGTAACAGGTCTGCCCTTTTGTCAGTTTTCATCTGCGCGCCGGGGAACTTCACATTGTCTTCTGAAAAGCGTTCGGTATACACTACGAATTGCTCCGGCTCTCATTTTATTGGATACATATGAGAAGAACATCATAAAGTAGGATTTTCAACCGAGTTTGACCAGTTTATTCAAAGTTTATTGGGAATTTTGGAATTTTTCGTTCCATGCGTCAAGAGATGGACACGTGCGCTCCACAATGCTAGCCAAAGTTGCTAATTCGACAGAAGAAATGGACATTCTAAAACCAAACAACGATTTATTCTGGACCTAGGACTCCTTGCACAACATTCTGATGGAAGATCAGCAAAAGTAAGACAATTTATGATGTTATTTCGTATTTCTGTGTAATATGTTGACTCCAACACGGCGGAGAATAGGTGAGCGCTGTCTCACAATAATGCATGCTGTATGTTGTGGTAAAGTTATTTTAAAAAATCTAACACAGCGGTTGCATTAACTTTTTATGGCTGCAGGGGCAGTATTGAGTAGCTCTGATTAAAGGTGCCCATTTCAAACGGCCTCGTACTCAATTCTTGCTCGTACAATATGCATATTATTATTACTATTGGATAGAAAACACTCTCTAGTTTCTAAAACCGTTTGAATTATATCTGTGAGTCAAACAGAACTCATTTGGCACAAACTTCCTGACCAGGAAGTGGAAAGTCTGAAATCGAGGCTCTGTTCTTCTTCCTGCCTATACATGGGCATGATACGTAAGAGTCTACGTGCACTTCATAGACCTTCCCCTGGATGTCAAGAGGCTGTGAGAGAAGAAATTTAGTGTTTATCTTGGTCTGAAGTGGAATACACTTCAGGGTGGCGCAGTGGTCTAGGGCACTGCATCGCAGTGCTAGCTGTGCCACCAGAGTCTCTGGGTTCGCGCCCAGGCTGGGCTGGGTTCGCGCCCAGGCTCTGTCGCAGCCGGCCGCAACCGGGAGGTCCGTGGGGTGACGCACAATTGGCATAGCGTCGTCCGGGTTAGGGAGGGTTTGACCGGTAGGGATATCCTTGTCTCAGTATGTAAAATGTAATAAAATGTATGCACTCTACTGTAAGTCGCTCTGGATAGGAGCGTCTGCTAAATGACAAAAAAATGTTGTATGACGTGTCCCTCATTTCCGGTACTCTTGGGAGCGCGAGGTGGACAGTGGGATTGCCTTCTGTTTAGCTGCCGTTATGGACGACTACTATCTCCGGCTTTGATTTTATTTGATACATGTGACCATATCATCGTAAAGTATGTTTTTTCAATATAGTTTAATCAGATTATTGAAATTTTTTCGGGAGTTTTGCCGTGTTCCGTTCTCTGACTTTGTTGACGATGGAGAGATCCGTGCCACTTGGCTAGTGCGCGTGCTAAATCAAGAGGGAAAGTTGCCGTTCTAAATCCAAACAACGATTGTTCTGGACAAAGGACACCTTGTCCAACATTCTGATGAAAGATCAGCAAAAGTAAGAAACATTTTCTGATGCTATTTCATATATCTGTCGTACATGTGAACTAGTCGTGGGCGCCCAACATTTGGGTACTCTAGCTATACCGAAGCTGCATATCGTAATGAAGTTATTTTTAGAATTCTAACACTGCGATTTCATTAAGAACTAATGGATCTATCATTTCCTATACAACATGTATTTTTTAGTTATGTTTATGAATAGCTATTTGGTCAGAATATGTGTGTCAGAAAAAGTGTCAGGAAAAATCTGGACGTAGTGGGAAAAAGTAGCTAAGTTAGCACAATGTGTAACCATTGATTTCAGCTCTAAATATGCACATTTTCGAACAAAACATAAGTGTATGTATAACCTGATGTTATAGGACTGTCATCTGAGGAAGAAAATCAAGGTTAGTCAAAAATTATATATCTTTTGCTTGTTTGTTACGATCGCTTACTTTTGCTACTGGGAAATTGCTTGTGTTTTTGGCTATTGTGGTAAGCTAATATAACGCTATATTGTGTTTTCGCTGTAAAACACTTGATAAATCGGAAATATTGTCTGGAATCACAAGATGCCTGTCTTTCAATTGCTATACACTATGTATTTAGTATTTAGTTATTTGGCGTTGGTGTCTGTAATTATTCTGTCTGCTTTCGGTGCAATTTCTGATTGTAGCTGCAATGTAAACTATGATTTATACCTGAAATATGCACATTTTTCAAACAAACATAGATTTATTGAATAACATGTTATAAGACTGTCATCTGATGAAGTTGTTTGTTGGTTAGTTTGGTTGGTTCTTGGTTAGGTTGGCTTTGTGCATGCTACCTGTGCTGTGAAAAATGTCTGTCCTTTTTTGTATTTGGTGGTGAGCTAACATAAATATACGTGGTGTTTTCGCTGTAAAACATTTTAAAAATCGGACATGTTGGCTGGATTCACAAGATGTGTACCTTTCATATGCTGTATTGGACTTGTTAATGTGTGAAAGTTAAATATTTAAAAATATATATTTTGAATTTCGCGCCCTGCACTTGAGCTGGCTGTTGTCATAAGAAGTTAAGAACCAGTGTATCTTTCATTTGCCATACAACAAGTATTTTTATGTAAAGTTTATGATGAGTTCTTTGGTTAGATTAGGTGAGTGTCCAAAATATTTCCGGACATTCTGGTGAATTGTTGCTACGTATTCACAATGTATAACCACGATTTGCAGCTCTAAATATGCACATTTTCGAACAAAACATAAATGTATTGTATAACATGATGTTATAAGACTGTCATCTGATGAAGTTGTCCAAAGGTTAGTGATTAATTTTATATCTATTGCTGGTTTTTGCGAAAGCTATGTTGACGGTGAATAAATGCCTTTGTGTGTTTGGCTATTGTGGTAAGCTAATATAATTCTATATTGTGTTTTCGCTGTAAAACATTTTAAAAATCGGAAATGATGGCTGGATTCACAAGATGTTTATCTTTCATTTGCTGTATTGGACTGTATTGTGATTTCATGAAATTATATTATATGATATCCCTGTCCCGTTAGGCTAGGCTATGCTAGTCAGCTTTTTTGATGAGGATGCTCCCGGATCTGGGATGGGTATCACTGAAAGGTTATCTGCCTCTAACCCTATTACAGGGGCTGGGTCACTGGCCTACTGGTGCTCTTCCATGCCGTCCCTAGGAGGGGTGCATCACTTGAGTGGGTTGAGTCACTGACGTGGTCTTCCTGTCTGGGTTGGCGCCCTCCATTGGGTTGTGCCGTGGCAGAGATCTTTGTGGGCTATACTCGGCCTTGTCTCAGGATGATAAGTTAGTGGTTGAAGATATCCCTCTAGTGGTGTGGGGGCTGTGCATTGGCAAAGTGGGTGGGGTTATATCCTGCCTGTTTGGCCCTGTCCGGGGGTATCATAGGATGGGGCCACAGTGTCTCCTGACCCCTTCTGTCTCAGCCTCCAGTATTTATGCTGCAGTAGTTTATGTGTCGGGGTGCTGGTCTGTTATATCTGGAGTATTTCTCCTGTCTTATCTGGTGTCCTGTGTGAATTTAAGTATGCTCTCTCTAATTCTCTCTCTCTTTCTTTCTCACTCTCGGAGGACCTGAGCCCTAGGACCATGCCTCAGGACTACCTGGCATGATGACTCCTTGCTGTCCCCAGTCCACCTGGCCTTGCTGACCTGTTGCACCCTCAACAACCACTGTGATTACTATTTTTCACCATGCTGGTCATTTATGAACATTTGAACATCTTGGCCATGTTCTGTTATAATCTCCACCCAGCACAGCCAGAAGAGGACTGGCCACCCCTCATAGGCCAGAACCTAGGAAGAAACCTAGAGAGGAACCAGGCTATCTAGGGAGTTTTTCCTAGCCACTGTGCTTCTACACCTGCATTGCTTGCTGTTTGGGGTTTTAGGCTGGATTTCTGTACAGCACTTTGAGATATCAGCTGATGTAAGAAGGGCTATATAAATACATTTGATTTGAATCAGTTTGGTGCCTTATTTAATTAACACCTATATCCACAGTTCTGGCATGACAGTGATGCAACTTCACTACTGAAGAAGAAAACAAAAATGAGTGCCAGACGGAAACAACCAATAAGCTTCTGACACCCTGCATTACACATTGGGAGCATCATATCAAAATTCAGAAACCTCCATGCATGGATAGAGCAATGAATAAAACAATGAAAGGGATTGAACTGACACTATGGAAACCATATCTTTTTTATACTTACATTTTGTTCCAGTTTAGTGTACTCTGTGGTCTTGGGCCGGCATCCCGATCGCAACCTCTTTCCCTCGACGCAAAAGGTTATGATCTGGCAAAAATAGACAATAATAGGCCTGTCACAACTTGTTTCATTGACCGCTATCTTACATATTTTCATCAAACACATTCATGATATCATTACTGTCTTGGATTTACTTGTTTCGGAGGCATCTTTTCATGGTTTAATTACTCAGATTATGACCAAGAATCAAAAGCTGTAGTGTGTAAATCAGGAACCAAGTACCTTCTGCTTGTTGTGGTAGCTAATGTAGAGCACTGCCACCAACACAGCTGTACACACAATGTAAGCAAAGAAGTTACTGCTCTCTGCCTCATCATGCAGGCCATGGAAGTTATTATTATTCGGCTCCTTCAGTTCCTTTCCAAGCTGCTGGTTCCTTTCCAGTAGATGCTCCCACTTCTGGTTCTTTCCCACTTCTGGTTCCTTTCCAGTAGATGCTCCCACTTCTGGTTCTTTCCCACTTCTGGTTCCTTTCCAGTAGATGCTCCCGCTTCTGGTTCCTTTCCCACTTCTGGTTCCTTTCCAGTAGAGGTTCCTGGTGCTGAGTTTTCCTTTGCAGAAATTGTCTGTGCTGGCATTTCTGTTACAGGCATCAACTTGCCATCCTTTACAGGGGAATTAGTTAGAGAATTTGGTAATTGCTCATTTGACTCTCCTTGATGAACACCTGTAGATTTAACACATTACATTAACATGTTGGGCTGATTAAATGCATTTGCTGGACTACCTAGTGAAAATTAGGCTGACCGCAGCTACAGTTTTTCTAATTAATCAGACTGATACCAACTCTTGGTGTCGGTCATTTCAGCAAGCCATGACACCCACCATCTCAAGATTGTTCTGAAATCTGTTCTGTAGTTAGAAACAGATAAGAGGGCATTCCTGAAACATTACTTAGAAATGTTATTAAGATAATTGATTGCACCCAAATTGGCCCTTTTAAATGTATAGGATTCACATAATATTCAATTAATATACTACCCAACATCTGATTTGGAACAAACTTCTTCCTACCAATGAGTAAGACATGAGGAATTTAATAAAATTGTCACAAGCTACCCACAGACCCCCTCCCCACACACACACCCCACGCCAATCCAACCCCAACAACCAGTATCAGTTCTCTATGTTTGACAAGTAGTATGGACCTGTGGCTTGGAGTATTGCTTCTTCACCATTTGTAATGTATTCCCTATGAATCTGGTGATGTTCTTTTCCCCCTGTTTAGAGAAATTTGCCATTTAAGTCACTTTCATTTAGCATAAATTAGTGTGAAAGTGCTCATGATGAAAATAAATTGTGTGGTCAAGCCAGTCCCTCATGAAAGCAATTCAGTTTGTCCTTATCTTAGCAACCTAATGCTTCAACCAAACTCTCCTTGAATAGTCCAACAAATGGCAGCTCTCTGAGGGCCATCCGTATGGTGCAATTCTCAAATGAAGACTTTTTTCTACAAGCCAAAAACTTTAATGAAGAAATGGGCTAGTAACTAAATGTGACAACCTCTAATAAAATAATACAATTATAAACCATTGCATGGTGGTGTTACGAATCCCTTTGGCCCGACAGTCTAGGGGGGGATGGTAATGGGACCCGTAACACAACTCATGCAAATTATAACGTAACAGTGAGAACAAATAACAGACAACTTAATTACCGTCAAACACTAAATGTTTATTTATAAACACACGGTAAATGGGGGGGAGCAGGAAAAGGGGCTGAGCGGGACCCAAGGAATGAAAGAATAATAATTCAAAAACACCCCTAAGCTAGACTACTTCACAAACAGCTAACTAACTAACCAAAAATACAGGGGGTGGTCCGCCCAGTTCTAACTAGTGTTTTTAACAATGTTTAACTACGGGTAGTGTAGCCCAAGGGCGACTTGTCTGGTTACCCCCTTTTCCCACCATCAAACAAACACTCAAACACCATACCCAAAACAATACTCACAGGTGGGGACAAAGTGACATGTAGCTGCAAAACACAGAAGCGATCTACAGACAGAAAGCATGTTACAAAGAGATTGAGCTGGGGAGACAACAACTGACAGGGGTTTTAAACCAAGGGAAAAGGACTGTGATTGGGTAAGGGAAAAGGAGCAGGTGTCTTCCGATTAGCGACTGATTGATGACTGATTGGGGAATGATTATTGTCACCTGTGAGTAGGGGAGAAGGAGAGAAAAGAAATACACACAGGATACACACAGAACACTTGTATCCGTAATAGTGGTCATATATTTTTCAATACAAATCTTGGAAAAAATCTCTATGTAGTGTGAGATCAAATTATATTTCAACAAAATGTTTCAGGAATGCTAATCTTAACTGTTAACTACAGAAAGTATTTCAGAACAATCTGAGACGGTGGGTGTACAATCCTTTTGCTTTAGCTTTTTGAAGTGAAATGACTTGTATACACCGAGTATACAAAACATTAAGGACACTTGCTCATCCATGACAGACTGACCAGTTGAATCCAGGTGAAAGCTATGATCCCTTATTGATGTCACTTGTTAAATCCACTTAAAATCAGTGTAGATCACACGTGTCAAACTCATTCCATGGAGGGTCGAATGTCTGCGGGTTTTTGCTTGACCCTTGTACTTGATTGATGAGTTAAGGTCACTAATTGTAAGGAAATCTCTCACCTGGTTTTCTAGGTCTTAATTGAAAGGAAAACCTAAAAACCCGCAGACACTCTGTCCTCCATGGAATGAGTTTGATACCCCTGTTGTAGATGAAGGGGAGGAGATGGGTTAAAGTAGGATTTTTAAGCGTTGAGACAACTGAGACGGATTGCATGTGTGTGCGATTCAGATGGTGAATGGGCAAAACAAAATATTTAAGTGTTTTTAACGGGCTATGGTAGTAGGTGTCAGGCGCTCCGGTTTGTGTCAAGAACTGTAACGCTGCTGGGTTTTCACGCTCAACAGTCTCCCAAGTGTATCAAGAATGGTCAACCACCCAAAGAACATCTAGCTTGACGCACCTGTGTGAAGCATCTAGCTTGACGCACCTGTGTGAAGCATCTAGCTTGACGCACCTGTGTGAAGCATTGGAGTCAACATGGGCCACCATTCCTGTGGAGTGCTTTCGACATTTTGTAAAGTTCATGCTCTGACAAATTGAGACTGTTCTGAGGGAAAAAGGGGAAGCTGCAACTCAATATTATGAAGGTGTTCCTAATATTTGGTATACTCAGTGTACAGTCAAACAAAGCCCTTAAAAAATGTGGAAAGTTTATTGACAAGCCAGAATGTTGAATAAAATTACATTTGGACGTACTCTACCAGTTGTCTGTGTGGTTGGTCCTTCAGTGGGTCGAAATTTGAGACAAGGAAAGTATTATTTATGACTTTTTAGAGCGCTGGTACTGCCGTAAAAAAATATCACCTGACACATGCGCAAAACCATGTAAACACCTGCAAGACTTCGATTAGTATGCATGCATCGCATGCATGTACTTCCGTCTTGTGCACGTGCCTTGGGTCACGAGCAAACTAAATCTTGATTGCCACACACAGAGAGACACGTTTTGAAGTCAGTTTAATAATACTTTCCTGTGGATATGGTCTCAAATTTCAACCCACTAAAGGACCAACCCCACGGACAATCGGCAGAGTAAGTTAAAATATAATTTTATTCAACATTCGTGACAAACAAGGGACATTTAGGTTTTTTCTATGCAATTGTGCGTAGCTAAGCTGTAACCAACAGAGTGGAGCAGAGACCAGCTCAGACTATATCGAATCACCCAAGGTCAAAACCACTCTATGGTGAAGGAAGTTTCTGATGAACTCCACCAACGGAGTGGAGCATATTATATATATTTTTTGTATATTTTTTGTAGTTCTGAACCTACTGCCCCCCAAGTCGTCATGACATCGTCAAGTTCGCCACCCCCTAAACGTTCAGATAAGCATGATATTCCATTTTTTATCCTATTTACTGAATATTGCCACAGAGGCAGGGTGAGACAATGTTCAGCTACTCCTTTAAGAGCTGGACCATTACTGTGGTGGGAGTTGCACGTCTGTCTGAGTAGCCTTAGCAGAGTTGTCAACAGGGCATAACTTTTACTTTTTGGTCCACCAGCCACTGTGGTAGGTAGATTTAAAATCGACCATTCACTCAAGATTTTTTCTCCACTAAAATTACACCAAAAAACTAAACAAATTGATGAGCATGCTTTGTAATGTTTCTAAAACAATAAATGTATTATTAGTAAGAAGTATTGTGGTATATTGTTTAATTAGATTTTTTGTGACTCAAGTCTTTTAACCAAAATATCAGAGACAAAAATGTTAACCTGCCCATTGAAGGGCGGGAGGTTACCGTGGTAGTGCAACTCGAGTCGTGTGTGCCTGTGAGATTGAGTCTGACTAGTAGAAGTGTTATCTTCTCTTCCCTAGCAGTTGAAACTCAAGCATAGAAAAACCTAGCTTGTGAACAAAACAATGTAAATAGCCATGAAAACACAAGGACAAAGTTTCACTTCAGTAGACTTTCGTTCCAAGTCAATTAGACCAACTTTTATGTCTGTGCGCAGTGCTAAAAATTAATCTTTCATTTATGTTGTTGGCTGTGCAGCGCGTAAAGTGGAATAACCTATTTGTAGTTCTTTGACTTTGTGCGATTCATTTACTTTTGGACTTTTGGATGTTAACAGAGGAAGAGGTAAAGAGAGGCCCAACTCTGCGGAAATCTGTCTCCCTCCAGCGAGGGGTGTTTTTTCACCCCCACAAAGCAATTACTTTTTGTATGGAGGTCAATGAGAGTGTCGAATTTGGTCAACAAAACAATAAATGGATTATTTGCTACATGGGGTTTATTTGGTTGAACAGAAGTTCCATAATGCTTAGGTTGTTACGAGTGTGCTGATATAAGTAGAACACGTGACATCCCCGCAACTTTATATCAGAGTTGTCTCAAGATTTGTATCTTTCCAAACATAACTGAATCAAACAACGTGGATTAATAGAAGCCTTGTAAGAAAAAACTGAAAGAGCGATGCTGTTTATAAACGGGGCAAGGTGACCGGGGACAATAGTGTGGGGAAACAGTACAAATATGATTTACGCAGATCGATCAAGATGGCGAAACTCAAGCATAGAGACAAAGTGCAGGAGCAATTCAGCGGGTCGGACACAATGCTTATGTGGCAGGGCCTCCAGATTACAAAAAGAAAGCCAGCCACATCACAGTCAGTCACCAACGCCACCCTACCGGACTAGCTAAAGCAAAATGACCCTGAGCTGCCGAGGAGCGCCCCCGATGACAACATGGGCTACACACTCACAGTTTCCACTGAGGACGCATGTAAGTAATTCAAACGTGTTAGCCCTTGCAAGGCTACTGGCTCAGACGGCATCTCTAGCCGTGCCGTTTTTATATATTACAATTTGTGTTTTTTTTTTTTTTCACTCAAATCAAATCACATTTTATTGGTCACATACACATATTTAGCAGATGTTATTGCGGGTGTAGCGAGATGCTTGTGTTCCTAGCTCCAGCCGTGCAGTCGTGTCTAACAATTTGCAGTAAAAACAATGGAATTAAGAAATATATAAATATTAGGACGGAAATGTCGGGAGTGGCATTATTAAAGTGACGAGTGTACCATTAAAGTGAACAGCGATTCCATGTCTATGTACAGTGCATTCGGAAAGTATTTCATTTTTTCCACATTTTGTTATGTAACAGCCTTACTCAAAAAATTTATAGAATTGTGTGTTCCTCATCAATCAACACACAATACCCCATAATGAAAAAGCAAAAACAGATTTTCATAAATGTTTGCACGTTTATAAAAATAACATTTAAAAAAAAACAGAAATATCAGTCATAAGTACTCTAACCCTTTACTCAGTACTTTGTTGAAGCACCTTTTGGAAGCGATTACAGCCTCAAGTCTTCTTGGATATGACACTACAAGCTTGGCACACCTGTATTTAGGGAGTCTCTTCCCATTCCTCTCTGCAGATCCTCTCAAGCTCTGTCAGATTGGATGGGGAGCGCTGCTGCACAGCTATTTTTAGGTCTCTCCAGAGCTGTTCGATCGGGTTCAAGTCCGGGCTCTGGCTGGGACACAAGGACATTGAGACTTGGCCCGAAGCCACTCCTGCGTTGTCTTGGCTGAGTGCTTAGGGTCGTTGTCCTGTTGGAAGGTGAACCTTCGCCCCAGTCTGAGGTCCTGAGCACTCTGGAGCAGGTTTTCATCTCTGTATTTTGCTCTGTTCATCTTTCCCTCGATCCTGACTAGTCTCCTAGTCCCTGCCGCTGAAAACAACCCCATAGCATGATGCTGCCACCACCATGGTTCACCGTATCCATTTTGAATTCAGGCTGTAACACAACAAAATTTAGAATAAATCAAGGGGTATGAATAGTTTCTGAAGGCACTGTATATGTTCATTGTATTGTGAAGAAAATTTGCCCGACAACACATCTGAAGGCACTCATGACTCCATTCTATGCGCATAAAAATTACAATCTGCTTCTCTGAATTGCCTTGTGAAAACCTAACACTGTAAGATCGTATTTTATAATTGAGCTAGTAACGGTACACGATAAAACTTTGATTTGATTGGTTAGACCAGTGTTGAATAGACCTTGGCACGGGTACTTCCTGTTCTGCCTATAGGAAGGGAGGAGCAAAATGGAGTCGTGATCAGATTTGGTGGGGGAGGGCCTTGTAGGCATTTCAAAAAGTTGAGTAGCAGTGGTCCAATGTTTTACCAGCGTGAATACTACAATCAGTGTGTTGGTAGAACTTCGGTAGCGTTTGTCAAATTTGCTTTGTTAAAATCACCAGCTACAATAAATGCAGCCTCAGGATATGTGGTTTCGTTTGCACATAGTTTTTTGAGGGCCATGGTGGTATAGGCTTGAGGGGGAATATACACGGGTGTGACTATAACCAAAGAGAATTCTCTTGGGAGGTAATATGGTCAGCATTTGATTGTGAGGTATTCTAGTTCTGGTGAACAAAAGGACTTGAGTTTCTGTATATGTTATCACAATCACACCATAAAACATACACCCACGCCATTCTTCTTCCCGGAGAGTTCTTTATTCCTGTCTGCGACATGTACTGAGAACCCCAATGGCTGTATTGACGGGGACAGTATATCCCCAGAGAGCCATGTTTCAGGTTCACATCAAGGATTTTCCTGTATTTGGCTCTGCCTTTTTGCAAACTCCAGGCGTGCTGTCATGTGCCTTCTTTCTCAGGCGTAGCTTCCGTCTTGCTACTCCCATAAAGCCCAGATTGGTGCTGTAGAAGCTGTTGTCCTTCTGGCAGGTTCTCCCATCTCATCCAAGGCAGTCTGTAGTTCTGCCAGAGTGGTCATTGGGTTCATAGTTACCTCCCTGAACAAGATCCTTCTTGCCCAATTGCTCAGTTTTGTCAGATGGCCAGCTCTAGGCAAAGTATGCCACCTCTAGGCAGAGCATACCACCCTGCATCCTGCTGCTGGCTTGCATCTGAAGCTAAGTAGGGTCAGTCCTGGTCGGTCCCTGGATGGGGGACCAGTTACTGCTGGAAGTGGTGTTGGAGGACCAGTAGGAGGCACTACTCCATCTGGTCTAAGGAGATCCCAGGGCAGTGAAGGGAACATTTTCCTGTATAGAGTGCCTTCTTTCAGATGGGATGTTAAACAGGTGTCCTGACTCTGGTCATGAAAGATCCCATGGCACTTATTGTAAGAGTAGGGGTGTTAACCCAGGTGTCATGGCTAAATTCCCAAAATGGCCTCATTCAATCATGGCCACCTAATCATCACCCTCATTTGTAATTGGCATATCACTCCTCACCTCTCCACCTGATAGCAGTTGTGTGGTGAGTGTTCTGGCACAAAAATGGTTGCCGTGCTACACATTTGTGATGGATGACAAGAGTTTCCCCTACTATGTAAAGTGGTTTGAGTACCTCAGTTGGTAGACAAACACTGAAATGAATTATTAGTCCCATACTTTTTTCAATTTCCCAATGATGGAGACCACTGTGCTCTTGGAAGCTTTCAACATTGTAGAAATTGTTTTATATCCTTCCCCATATATGCTTCATCACAATTCTATCTCAGAGACCTACAGACAGTTCCTTGGACTTCATGGTATAGTTTCTTCTCTGCCATGCACTGTCAACTTTGAGACCTTATATAAATATATTAACAGGTGTTTCTTTCTAAATCATGTCCAAACAATTGAATTGGCCACAAGTTGACTCCAATCAAGTTGTAGCGACATCAAGGAAGATCAAAGGAAATTGGATGCACCTGAGCTCGAAGGGGTGTGAATACTTACAATATGTAAATGAGATATTTCTGCATTTCATTTAATAAATTTGCAAAAGAATTCTCAACATGTTTTCACTTTCTCATTATGGGGTATTGTGTGTAGACGGGTGAGAATTATTTTGATCAATTTTGAATTCAGGCTGTAAGACAAAATGTGAAATGAACCAAAGGGTATGAATACTTTTTGAATGCACTGTAGGCTCATTCTGCTAAGGACAACCCAAGGTATAACACCATGTCATCTTGTACATCAAACATAGTGATCATAAATGTTGAAACTGTATATTACATGAGTTTTATGATATGGAAATGTGAAGTGCACATTTGAACACAAGGGTGTTTGGCTTGCTTGTATGACAAAAGCGGTATTTATTTATTGTAATCCCCAGCGTGTCATCTTCCAAAATGCATTGAGTTCTCGTAATTTACAGCATTTTCCTCACTCAGAGAGTTGAAGTTGGTAGTTTACATACACCTTAGCCAAATACATTTAAACTCAGTTTTTCACAATTCCTGACATTTAATCCTAGTAAAAATTCCCTGTCTTAGGTCAGTTAGGATCACCACTTTATTTTAAGAATGTGATATATATATATAAATGTATATTTTTATATGTATATTTATATATATTTATTTCAATGTAAAAAAAAAAATCTTATTGCATAAACCAATGGCGTATAAATTAACGTGGGAAAAATATCCACATAGTAATAAAGTTGTCTAAAATAAAAGTTGTTTCGTCTCGTAGCTGTGTGCAGCTCCGCTCATTAGTTATTTCACTCCAGCGAGAACAGAGCTGAGAGACTGTCGTAGCAGCAATTAGCGTATGAAGGAATTAGCAGTTAGCTAAATGCAAAGGAGCAACATAGCAAGCATTGGCGAGCCAGAACTAGAAGACGCCCCAGTATCATTCAGGTCTGCCATCTGGGAAAATGTTGGTTTCCCTGTAAACTATAACGGGATTGCCAATGAGTGGCGGATAAAACTTCTACAACATGTAGGCTTGGTTCATTGCCGATAGCCTATTCGAGTGGCAATACGAGTAACATGATTACTCATTTGCACCGACACCACCCCAAAGGGCCCATCGGTGGAACTAGGCGAAAAAATGAAACGGCAACCACTTCTCCCCACAGCCTTCAGGCAACAATATGCAGCTGACTCCGGTAGGGCTAAAGAAATCAATGCAGCGATAGCAAAATTCATAGCGGCAGATATGAGACCCTTCTCTTTGGTAGAGAATGCGAGGTTCAGAAACATGTTGAAAGTGGTCGAGCCGCGCTTCATCATTCCTTCCCGTACACATTTTGCCCAGACATTAATACCTGCCTTATACAAAATAACAACTTGATAGCGAGTTGTCAGAAACACGGTCTGTCACTCTAACACCAGACAGTTGGACGTCTAGAGCTACAGAAACCTACCTTACTGTAACGGCTCATTTCATTACGGCAGAGCAGGAGATAAAAAGCAATGTCCTTCAAACACGTCCCCTAGAGAGTAGTCACACCAGTGTAAACTTGGGAAGAGCTAAGGGAAGTTGGAGAGGGATGATGTAATGATTCCTGTGACCACTGACAACACTAGACATATTGTAAATGCAGCTGCACTAGCTGGATTGGGGCCACAGATAGGATGCTTTGCTCACGTTATTAATCTAGCATCTCAAAAAGCAATGTCAGTGAATCCAGTCTCTTGCCTCCAAGCAAAGATCAGGAAGGTGGTATCCTTCTTTCATAAAACCACAACTACTGCACATGTTTTCAAGACAAAACAGGAGATGTTGGAGCTGCCAAACCACAAACTAATCCAAGATGTCCCTACTAGATGGAATTCAAGCCATGACATGTTTGAGAGATACCTTGAGCAGAAAGTTGTGGTGTATTCTACACTGACTGATCAAGCTGTGAGGAAGAATGTCAAAGATAGTCTGACTTTGTCAGAAAATGACTAGCAGAGAAAGTTATCAAAGTGTGCAAACCTCTCAAAACAGTCACAACACTGATATGCACTGAGAGCATTCCATCAGTTTCCATGGTCCTGCTTATGAAAACAGTGATCCTGAAATCAATGGTGGCATCTGATGAAGATGAACCTGTAACAATTGTCGTCTGGAGAAGGAGAGGAGGACCAAGGTGCAGCGTGGTAAGTGGTCATATTTTTTAATAAAATACAAAAACACTTGACAAACAACAAAAACGACAAACGAACAGTCCTGGAAGGTGAAACAAAACACTAAACAGGAAACAACCACCCACAAACAAAAGTGGGAAAACAGGCTACCTAAATATGGCTCCCAATCAGAGACAACGATAGACAGCTGCCTCTGATTGGGAACCACACCAGGCCAACCACACAGAAACAGAAAACCTAGACCTACAACATAGAATACCCAGACATAGAATACCCACCCACATCACACCCTGACCAAACTAAAAATAGAAACATACAAAGCAATCTACGGTCAGGGTGTGACAGAACCCGCAGTAAGGGATGTCAAGACTGCTATTAGAGTTAACCTGGAGCTTAGATATGCTGACCCTGGTGTCCAAGACTTCTTACACAAGAGCACCGCTTTGGACTTTTGCTGCAAATGGTTGCTGCTACTCATCTGAGAGTCTACAATGAACTCACAGCAGAGATTGTAACCAATATACAAGGTACAAACAGGTATTGTATTTATTTTGTTAATGTGACATATATATTATCTTATTAATTAGTGATTTAACAATTATAAAGTAATAATTGTAATTGTCATAATAGTGTCTGATATTTCAAACAACAAATCATATTTTTAAAGCCACTTCAGAGATAGTAATTTAATTCTGCAGGATCAAGCCACAGATGCCACAGGAGCCAACCCCTCTCCAGAAACAGCAGACGACAGGGGTTCTCCTCCAGAAAAGAAGTCTGCCTTGGCTGAGCATTTTGGGGAGTTGTTCACGACCCAGGAGCAGGATACCAAGTCAAAGGTCAAGGTCATAGAGGAGGAGGTGACCTCATACAGGGAAGTGGACTGTATTCCCCTGGATGCTGATCCACTTACATGGTGGAAGACCAAAGAGTTAGTATACCCTCATGTTCCCATGTTAGCAAGGCGCTACCTGGCTGTGACTGGGACCTCTGTCCCTAGTGAGAGAGTTTTCTCCACAGCGGCTGACATTGTCGCAGCAAGCCGATCTGTGCTCACTGCAGATAATGTGGATAAACTAATCTTCTTAAAGAAAAACTTCAAAATCAGATTTTTTTTATTTATTTTTATTCAAGTAACCAGTCTCAAGTGGTCCCATTTTGTTGATATGCTGCTGGACTATGCACTCTTGTTGAAGTTCTGTTTTAAAATACAATTTTATTTCATGTTAAGGCAGCCACCGCTGTTTTTTGTTGTCCCTTTGTTTCCATATGTTCCTGGGAATTCCAGCTACCCATGTTTACTATTATAATAAATGGAAAATCTAAATACAAATTACATATTTCTCAGGCATTTATTTTGTCAATGTATCGAAACCGTACCGAACCATGACACCACTGTACCGTACCGAACCGTGAGTTTTGAGAACTGTTTCATCCCTAATAAATAAATACACACACACACACAGCACTAGTAGGTCAAACGAACAAGTCACTCAAAAAAACGAATCATGACTCACGAGTCAGTAAAGAGTTGTTCAAAAAGAACGAATCGTTTGCAAACTGCACATCACTACCTGGAACGCAACCACACTTCGAATACATGAGAAAGAGAACTGCAGCAAAGTACTTCCAGTTTTTAAACCAAAACATGGATTAAAAACTAGCTATGTGGCACTGTCAGTCTTGTGCCTGATTTACCTAGTTCCCTCCATCCAACAATGATTTGATAAGATTAGCTAGTTAGTTATAACATTAGGCTACCAGCAAAACAAACTCATTGGCCCACCTCATTTGGGGTAGCTATCGTTAGCTGTGCCATCGATCGATCTATCAAATGTATTTATAAAGCCCCCAAACAGCAAACAATGCAGATGTTGAAGCGTCCCTCTGATCAGATCGATTTATCTAACGTTAGATAACCAGTCTCTGTACCCAGCACACGTTAAAGCAAATACTATGTGGTCAAAGTTATTGTAATGTTAGTGAGTGTAAAATAAGTGTAAAAAGTAACATTTATCAGCAGCAGTTTTTTAACCTTTTATTTAACTAGGCAAGTCAGTTTAAGAACAAATTCTTATTTACAATGACGGCCAAACCCGGATGACGCTGGGCCAATTGTGCGCCGCCCTATAGGACTCCCAATTACGGCCGGTTGTGATACAGCCTGGATAGGCATGCACCCAGGCTAGGCTAATTCAGATTAGCAGATTGATAGACCTAAATTAGCGCTATTTGACAAAAACTGAACTCACCTCTGACACCACCAGACAAATAAACCAGCACAACAAAAAGGAATATTGTCCGCATTTTGACTTTGAGATAACAAACTTATCTAGCTATAAGAAATGACAACTACGCGCAGAAAGCTTTCCCTTAAATGCTTGACTCATAGGTTATGATAAATCACCTTCCTTCCTTCTAGTGATGGGTCGTTCGCGAACGAGTCGGCTATAAGAGCCGCACATTTAATACAGATGCCATAATGGAGGTTCAATCCTATTTGGAGGAGCCCCTCCAAAGATCTGCAGATCCTCTGAGCTGATGGAAGAACAAGGCCTCTGTCTACCCACGGCTTATTAAAGTCATGACAGGGAGACTCTGCATAGTGGCCACATCCGTTCCCTCTGAGAGGGTCTTCTCAAAAACAGGACAAATAATTACTGAGAGAAGAAAGAGCATCAGCCGCTCAAGTGAGGCAGCTTGCATTTCTGATTGCAAATCTCTCATAAAAAGCTAAATATGGTCAGAATTGCTGTGTGCTGCTGGTTATAACATGGCAATAAAGAGGGACCAATTTCATGTTTTAAGTGGGATGCTGCAATTTTGCACATTGTTATTTATTTTTCTTTGATATGGTGCAATATTCTATTATTATGTTGTTCAGATTGTATTATTTTTGAAATGTTACATTTACAGTTGAAGTTGGAAGATTACATACACTTAGGCTGGAGTCATTAAAACTTGTTTTTCAACCACTCCACACATTTCTTGTGAACAAACTATAGTTTTGGCAAGTCGGTTAGGACATCTACTTTATGTATGACATAAGTAAGTTTTCCAACAATTGTTTACAGACAGATTATTTCACTTATATTTCACTGTATCACAATTCCAGTGAGTCAGAAGTTTACATACACTAAGTTGACTGCCTTTAAACAGCTTGGAAAATCCCAGAAAATTATGTCATGGCTTTAGAAGCTTCTGATAGGCTAATTGACATCATTTGAGTCAATTGAAGGTGTACCTGTGGATGTATTTCAAGGTCTACCTTCAGACTCAGTGCCTCTTTGCTTGACATCATGGGAAAATCAAAAGAAATCAGCCAAGACCTCAGAAAAATAATTGTAGACCTCCACAATTCTGGTTCATCCTTGGGAGCCATTTCCAAACGCCTGAAGGTACCACGTTCATCTGTACAAACAATAGTACGCAAGTATAAACACCATGGGACCACGCAGCCGTCATACCGCTCAGGAAGGAGATGCGTTCTGTCTCCTAGAGATGAACGTACTTCGGTGCGAAAAGTGCAAATCAATCCCAGAACAACAGCAAAGGACCTTGTGAAGATGCTGGAGGAAACGGGTACAAAAGTATTTATATCCACAGTAAAACGAGTCCTAAATCGACATAACCTGAAAGGCCGCTCAGCAAGGAAGAAGCCACTGCTCCAAAACCGCCACGAAAAAGCCAGACTACGGTTTTCAATCGCACATGGGGAAAAATATTGTACTTTTTGGAGAAATGTCCTCTGGTCTGATGAAACAAAAATAGAACTGTTTGGCCACAATGACCATCGTTGTGTTTGGAGGAAAAAGGGGGAGGCTTGCAAGCCGAAGAACACCATCCCAACCATGAAGCACGGGGGTGGCAGCATCATGTTGTGGGGGTGCTTTGCTCCAGGAGGGACTGGTGCACTTCACAAAATAGATGGCATCATGAAGAATGAAAATGATGTGGTATATTGAAGCAATATCTCATGACATCAGTCAGGAAGTTAAAGCTTGGTCGCAAATGGGTCTTCCAAATGGACAATGACCCCAAGGATACTTCCAAAGTTGTGGCAAAATGGCTTAAGGACAACAAAGTCAAGGTATTGGAGTGGCTTTCACAAAGCCCTGACCTCAATCCCATAGAAAATTTGTGGGCAGAACTGAAAAGGCGTGTGTGAGCAAGGAGGCCAACAAACCTGACTCAGTTACACCAGCTCTGTCAGTAGGAATGGGCCAAAATTCACCCAACTTATTGTGGGGAGTTTGTGGAAGGCTACCCGAAATGTTTGACCCAAGTTAAACAATTTGAAGGCAATGCTACCAAATACTAATTGAATGTATTTAACCTTATGACCCACTGGGGATGTGATGAAAGAAATCAAAGCTGAAATAAATCATTCTCTATTATTCACATTCTTTAAAATAAAGTGGTGATCCTAACTGACCTAAGACAGGGAATTTTTACTAGGATTAAATGTCAGGAATTGTGAAAAACTGAGTTTAAATGTATTTGGCTAAGGTGTATGTAAACTTCCGACTTCAACTGTATGTGCACTTTGTTTCTATACATTAGAAAAGTTATACTTTAAATGCAAACGTTTAATAGCATCCTTCTTTTCACATGTATTTCAATTTGTGGGATGCTGCAGTTTTGCAAATTTATTTTTCTTTGATATGGTGCAAAATCTTTTTGAATGGTTTGATTTATATGCACTTTGTTTATATACATTAAAAAGGTATACTTTAAATGCAAACGTTTATTAATAGCATTCTTTTTCATAACAAACCAACCCATTTTTCAAATACATTGTGGTTAAGGTAGAGTATGATTTCATTTAATAATTTCATTAGAATTGTTTTAACAGCAATCATAGTCAAACTATCGCATACTGTTTGACTTGAAAAAATACGAAACATATTTTTTTTAAAGAGCTGTTTGGGAGCCAAAAGAGCGTCTCTTTTTGGTGAGCTGAGCCAAACAAGCCAGCTCACTGAAAAGAGAAGGAATGCCCATCACTACTTCCTTCACTGTTCATAGATGACAAAACCAGGGGTTTATTCATTAGTAGGATTCCGTTGAAAAACGTTTGGTCTGTTGCAAAACATTTAGCAACGGAAACGTTTACTCTAGGAACCAAACGGAAGCCGAGCAAACGAAACGGGGAAGGACCTACCTTTTATTTGTCCACTAGAAACTCTCCGTTGCAAAACGTTTTGCAACAGGCCAAACGTTTTGCAATGGAATCCGAGGAATGAATACACACCAGGTCTAACAGTCTGTGCTGCGCTGCTGCTGCTGCTACCACACATAAAGTTTAATCAGTTTCAACAAAACATAGATTATGAACTCACGAGTTTCAAAATCAGATTTGTTTTACATTAATAGTAGGCTATGCAAACTGGATGTGATGGTGTGCTCCAATCACCAGCAGCGTACCACCCTGAATCCTACTGCTGGCTTGCTTCTGAAGCTAAGCAAGGTTGGTCTTGGATGGGAGACCAGATGCTGCTGGAAGTGGTGTTGGAGGGCCAGTAGGAGGCACCCATTCCTCTGGTCTAAAATAAAATCCCAATTCCCCAGGGCAGTAATTGGGGACATTGCCCTGTGTAGGGTGCTGTCTTTTGGATGGGATGTTAAATGGATGTCCTGACTCTGTGGTCACTTAAGATCCCATGGCACTTATTGTAAGAGTAGGGGTGTTAACCCTGGTGTCCTGGCTGAATTCCTAACCTGGCCCTCATACTGTCACCTAAATCATCCCCAGTTTACAATTGGCTCATTCATCCCCTGTAACTATTCCCCAGGTCGTTTCTGTAAATGAGAATTCTCAGTCAACTTACCTGGTTAAATAAATAGAATCACTCAATCTTTTCTTGGCCAATTACAATATTTGAAGGAATCCAGCAGAGGTCAGTACAGGCTTTCTGATGGTGTAATGAACCTTGATGTTGATCATCCAGCCTGGCCTCAGAGCCATACGAAACATACTATACGTATTTCTGAGCACTTACAAGAAGTATGATGTACTAAAGGTCTAGTTATACTGAACAGAAATATAAACGCATATAAATTGTTGGTCCTATGTTTCATGAGCTGAAATAAACAATCCGAAGAAATGTTCCATATGCACAAAAAGCTTATTTCTCCCAAATGTTGCGAACAAATTAGTTTACATACCTGTTAGTCGGCATTTCTCCTTTGCCAAGGTAATCCATCCACCTGACAGGTGTGGCGCATCAAGATGCTGATTAAACAGCTGATTAATCAGCATAATCAGCTCCCAAGTGACACAGCGGTCTAAGGCACTGCATCTTAGTGCTAGAGGCGTCACTACAGGACACCCTGGTTCGATTCCAGGCTGTATCACAACCGGCTGTGATTGGGAGTCACACAATTGGCCCAGAGTCATCTGGGTTTTGCCGGTGTAGGCCGTCATTGTAAATAAGAATTTGTTCTTAACTGACTTGTCTAGTTAAATAAAGGTTAAATGTAAATAAAAAGTTGCACCTTGTGCTGGGGACAATAAAAGGCTACTCTAAAATGTGCAGTTTTGTCACAAAACACTATGCCACAGATTCCTCAAGTTTTGAGGGAGCGTGTAATTGGCATGCTGACTGCAGGAATGTCCACCAGAGCTGTTGCCAGATAATTGAATGTTAAATTATCTACCAACATCGTTTCAGTGAATTTGGCAGTATGTCCAACCAGCCTCACAACCACAGACCACGTGTAACCATGCCAGCCCAGGACCTCCAGATCCGGCTTCTTCACCTGTGGGATCGTCTGAGACCAGCCATCCGGACAGCTGATGAAACTGAGGAGTAATTCTGTCTGTAATAAAGCCTTTTGTGGGGAAAAACTCATTCTGAATGGCCTGGCTCCCCCGTGGGTGGGCCTATGCCCTCCCAGGCCCACCCATGGCTGCGCCCATGCCCTTTCATGTGAAATCCATAAATTGGGGCCTAATGAATTTATCTCAATTGACTGATTTCCTCATATGAACTGTAACTGTAAAATAGTGGAAATTGTTGCATGTTGTTTTTATATTTTTGTTCAGTATACATTTGACAGAAACAAAAGTAGTATACCGTGACATTCTAGCAATCCAAAGATTGCGTGTTTGAGTCGAAATGGGGACAACTATAGTGTCTTAGCTAACCATTCCTCTAACCTAATTCTAACCTCAACCCACCTAACCTGCTACGCACATTCTTCTAACGTTTGTCGTTTTAGTTCTCCTAACCTTTTATGTCCTAACTATTGTCGTTAGTTCTAGCCTGGTCTCATAGACCAGACGTAACATAGTAAACATCAATCCGGGACACTCAAAATAGTATGATACGTTACGTTTGGTATAGTTACATAATACAGGTGATTACTTAAGGCAAAAATGAAAGTAGGGTGGGTGGGTAGACATATAACGGGAACATCTAGCAACCAAAAGGTGTGAGTTCGAATCTCTTCACAGAAATCTTCAGCATTTTAGCTAATTAGCAACTTTTCAGCTACTTACTAATTTTTAGCTACATTGCATGTTAGCAAACCCTTCCCCTAGCGCTAATCTTAACCTTTTTAGCTAACCTTAACCCTTCCCCTAACCTTAACCCTTTAACCTAACTCCTAAACTTAACCCTAACCCCTAGCCTAGCTAATGTTAGCCAGCTAGTTAAAGTTAGCCACCTAGCTAGAATTCGTAACATATCATACATTCTGCAAAATCATAACATATTGTAAGTTTTTCAAATTTATAACATATAATACAAATTGTAATCCATAATATATCATATCCAAATTAATACATATCATACACGTAACATATCATACTAAATGGATTATACAGAATAAAACAAAATGCTCTGAGACCAGGTTGTTAGTGCTCCTAACCACCAATGTAAATTTTCCCTGGAATTCTCCTAGCTTGTTATGAAGCAACAAACAACCTGGTCTCAGAGAAAGACGTATATACTATATGTCTTCCAAGAGGTATGCAAAGTAACTCATCCAATTTGTATGCTTTTGTACGACAGGGTAAAACGTAGGAAACTATACGTTCTATATTTCATTTGATATTGTATGACCGCTATTCCATTCATAATGTAGCCTAATGTAACGTTATATATCATAGGCTACTAAATGCCGGGAATAGATTTGCATACCAAATCCGATGAATTATAGGTTCATATTTCCACAGACGCCTACATTTTGGGGGGGCATTTAATATTTAAAAATAGGAACATTAATACAATTGGATTAACAGAATGCTTCATTTGAGTCATTCTCCACAGCTGTGAAAAACACACTGTATCACTGTTGCACTTTTAATTCAACATCAACTGGATTTATATTACCTTTGTGATACATTTCCCATCAGAATAGGCCTGTTAGTTGCAAGAACCTGTCACAATCTGTATACAAGAAAGGCCAGTTTGGAGCTAATATCTAACGAAAGCTGTTTACAGACCAAACTTTTGTTGGTTCAAATCCCATAAGGAACATGTTGTTATCCTTCAAGGTGGTTTGGTTTAAGAAATCCATTGTTTTTAATAAGTAAAGGCCTTTTTTCTTATATTGAATGACATTGGTATCCATGCCTGGCTACAGTGTTGTGAACGATCTTACTGTGAACACATTCCTATGCAAATGCTGATGGATTCACTGGAGTCTGACTACTACCATGGAGCTGTTTGCAATGTGTTTTGTCAATTTGTGTGATAGAAAGCTCTAGATCCTCCCAGGTACAACCAAATAAATGTATTTCCATAAGTGCAAAATCAAATAAATTGCAATTTGTTGGAGCACATAACCTGAGATTTTGGGAGACATGATAATCATCCAAATGTTAATGAGAGGTATTTGACATCTCAGCTGGAAATGAGAGACCTGTGGATTCTTGTAATGAATGTGTCTTAATTACGGTGTTTGACATTTAGAAATTCAGATGATCACTCTCATTCTTGAGTTCTATTTGCATTGCCTTCTTTAAGGTCAAATGGGTATGAATAATACATTAAGCAGGGGGTTCTTCTGCTCACAGCCAGCGATACCTGTCTTCATAGAAGTGCCAGCTGAGTCTTGTCAAACTCATTGAACGTTGGGGATACAATCAATTAATATCACGTTGGGAAAGCAGGGTAAAAGCACATACACTGGAACCTTCCAGACACTTCCAACATCCTGTATCTATCGATAGGAGCACCAAGATAATGATGACAAAGGAAAAAGGAGGCGTGATTGGATAAGGTTCAACTTTTAATTTCAAGTACAGTGAAATGCTTTTCTTGCAAGCTCTAAACCCAACAATGCATTAATCAATATAAATGTACTACTAAAAATAATATAAGGTAGAACAAAAACGCACAAGAAATAAAATAAAGTATTTGCAGGGATTAGAATATATGATACACAGTGTGTGTGTGTGTGTGCGTGCGTGCGTGCGCGCGTGCGCGCGTGCGTGCGTGTGTGAGAGAGTGCATAGAGACAGTGCAAAAATAAAATACAATGGTCAACTCAGTCCATGTAGCCATTTTGTTAGCTATTTAGCAGTCTTATTGCTTGGGGATAGAAGCTGTTCAGTAGCCTGTTGGTGTCAGACTTGATGCACCGGTACCTCTTGCTGTGCGGAAGCAGAGAGAACAGTATATTGCTTGGGTGGCTGGAGTCTAACGATTTCCGGGCCTTCTTTTCACACCGCCTTATATAGAGTCCTGGGTGGCAGGGAGCCCGGCCCCAGTGATCTACTGGGCTGTCCGCATCACTCTCTGTAGTGCCATACGATTGAGGGCGGTGCTGTTGCCATACCAAGCAGTGACACAGCCAGTCAAGATGCTCTCAATGGTGCAGCTGTAGAACTTTTTGAGGATTTGAAGGCCAGTGCCAAACCTTTTCAACCTCCTAAGGGCAAAGAGATGCTGTCGCGTCTTCTTCACAACTATGAGCATGTGTGTGGACCATTTTAAGTCCTTAGTGATTTGGACACTGAGAAACTTAAAGCTGTCGACCCGCTCCACTGCAGCCCTGTCGATGTGGATGGGGGATAAATACAGAAAGTTTACAATACAGACTGTTCTAAAGTAAGTTTTACTGTATATGTAAACCCTTTGTATAATGTATTACTTTAGTTGACAATATGGTAGCCTCTGTTTGTTCTGGCTGTGGACAATAACACAATTGAAATTGAGACTACACTAATTGTGTGTTTTGCAGCTCTGTCTCAGACTCCCAGACTGTCCATGTAGAATGGCACTGATTACTTACTCAACCTGACTTCTGTTATTATGGCTCATACATGCTAGCTAGACCTAACTCCTTGTAGCCTATAGGCCACTCCTAGGATTTGATGTCCTTTTGACAGCATGCTACCAGCATATAACAACAGGATGTTACATTGTCTCCTGCATGCCAAACCAAATAGATTTTTCTCTATAATCCCATAGTATGATTTATCTCTAAGAATGAACCACTGATATTCTAACCTGAGAGGAATCATATTAACTCCTCTGTCTAATTGGGGACTTATTGTGTCTCTACGGTGGAGATGTGTCTATGCAATGTCTCCACATCATGCATTTGAAATATCAAAGGGTTAACCTGGAATTCATTTGCGATCAAAGGAGGGCCCAAAAAATAACCTTGGCAAGAGACTGCAAGAATTTAATGAGAAAAATTAACATGTATTAAATCTGACATTGTGCTTACATGGAAGATGTCTAGTAGAGCAACCAAATACTACATTTATTATTGGATAAACAATTCAGACTCCACAATGTTGTGCAAATAAAACTTAAAATACAAATATCAAGAAAATTAAATGTTGTATCCTATATGTGCAGTATGAGGAAACAAATAGGAGAGGATTTGTTCAAATATGAATTGTACACATTGCAGCTACATATGAAACACCAAAACAACTAACACTATTGCCTCATCACAAATTGTGCAGTTGTATTCCTGTGATAATTTTGAAACAATTATGCAATGGTCGATATTGACTGAAATTCATTGACAGTTATTAGATGGCTTGAAGCCAGCCTGGAATAGCCAGTGTGCAACATTTTAAGTTATTCACCTGGAGTCTCTCAGTTTCATAATTTGTTACTGTCTAAGGAGAATGCAACATTACAATAGATCTGTAGCCTTGAGGAGCCAGTTTCACTGGCTGTGTTTTACAACTCATTACCTGTAATTTCAGTGACGGATAGGGGAAGCAGCTTGAGGGCAGGCAGACATGGCATCAGAGACCACGGCCTCTGCCTGGGATGAGGTAAGAAGGAGAGGCAAACAAGCAGAGACTTATTATAGCTAATGATTGGTTAAAACATTGCTGGGAGACTGACAGCTCAGTATCTCACCGCAGGGCAAAAAAGGCACAGTCTGTTGCTTGTGGTTCAGACCATAAAGAACCCAGTCTGAGAGAGAGACGCCCTTGTCTGAGGGCATTGTACAGCGTGTTGAGGAAATGGTTCAAGTTATGGCTTATGGAAAATACTAATGAATGACAGCTATTGGTATTGGCTGCATACATAAAACATTTGAATAAAACTCATTTTGACTCTGCTCCATCCTAATTAGGCTAATGTGTATGTTCACAGCCTCTCTATAAGAGCTGATAAGGATACTGAGCATGGTAAGCAGATGAGAGTATGCATGTGGTTAACCATTGTTACTGTCAGACTCAGAAGGGGCTACACTGGGCCCTGGGGAACCCACAGAGCGGTGGGTTTGGAAGGCAGGTCAGTCTCCTAACATCTGGATGTTGCAGGAATACAATGCATCAACTAATTGCTTACTTCTATTTGTTTTTTTGAATGACCAAACTGCCAATTACATGGATGGGCATTTCAATGACAATCTACAGTCACAGTAGCTCTGCTCTCGCCCTTCTTTATAAGAAGTGTGGGTAAGGTAAGGTCTAAAACATAGTCACAGGGTGAAGGAACTTCAATGTGCCAGTCCCCCAGCTAGAGGCTAATTGGTCCATCCCTGGCACTGCTCTCCATGTCCAAAGCCACCAAAAACTGTAACCTACCTTGTGTATTTTTCACTAATTGAATTGCCTAATGAGGTCCCAGGGGCTACATCCCAATACCTCAGAGTTAATTAAAGCCTCAGCACTGTGCCAAATGGTGAAAAAAATGCAGTAAAACAGGGAGAGAGCGAAACGGGTTTGGTGTGCTGGGGACGAGTCTGACCTGCTTTTTTGTCGTTGTTATGGGACTCTACATTCCAGGAAGGAACAGATGCCTATTAATTTTTTTTATTTTTGTTGGCTTCAAATTTTGTTAGCTTGGCACGGCTTTTCATTTTCCGGTGTGATTAGCCTAAATTCACCCAATTAAAGATTAACTAGTGATTCTTCCCCCACTATCGTCATGATATCCATTATAAACAACTAAATTGACAGAAATACAAGATGAATGACCACTACCAATATTTATCTTGAAGAATGTCAGAACTTATCATCAGCTGATGGAGTACTTAAACTCCCAGCAAATAGTCTCCTTCCAAGTTAGCATCTGTACCTGTATTTACAGGTTTGAACCTGTAGGAAATATGTTAATTGCTTCAAAATGTATATGTCGTCAAAATTATGTTATTGATTCATATATATTCAAATGAATGTGCGTGATCAGGCAGTGATGAAAGAAAAGAGAAACAGGCATTTCTAAAAAACAATCTCAAAGGTTTATTTAACATGTCAAAAGAAAGTCACACTCTTGGGAATTTAAAAGGTGTATTTGCAAGGACTGAAATTATTGTCCAGAACTATAAATCAAACTCAATACTAACATTAATAATGTTTTGGCTAAAAGGAGAGGGTGTTTTTTGTTCCTTTTTCTTTTCTTTTATACAAGTAGTTTATTGGATAAATGCACCAAAAAAAGAAACCTGTTCTGCAGTAAACTTTACAAAAAATACATTTTGTTTCATTGGAGAGGAGTAGAAAAGGATGGGATCAAATATTGACCAATAATATTTATTCCTTTTCATCATTTAAAAAAAGTTCTAATATCTATTTTTTGAAAAGTAAAAGCAATATACAGCACAATAAAAGAGAGAAACAAAGAATTGCTTTTGTAGATTTAGTCAGACGATTTGGTTACCAAGGAGAGGGGCTGTGACTGGAAGAGGGCATGATGGGAATGTAGGGCTGCTTGATGGAAAGGAGAGGGCGGTGAGAGCATTGAGTGGTGCAGGGAGCTGAAGGGGATTGGCCGAGAGAGAATGGGTGTGGAGTGGCTGCCTGAAGTACCAATAGGGATGGAGATGCTTGGGTGGGAAGAGGAGGAGGAAGAGGATGAAGATGACGAAGATGAAGCAGATCCAGAGGGTTTGCCAGTTAGGAAATGGTGGTGCAGGCGTCCTTCTGGTTTGGTGGTGAGGGACAAGGGCTGGGCCTGCTCTGAGTGTGTGGCGGCGGGAGCGGCCGGGGAGGCCAGAGCTGCAGAGGGTGTGGCTGGAGAATCCAGCATGCTGCCGTGAGACGAGGCAGGGCTGTCACACATTTTCTCTGAGGGCAGGTATTGTACACACTGCTTCTTGTTACTGATTGAGAAGTCTGGAGAAACAAAAGGAGGGGGCTTTGTCAATATTGCTGTTAAATAAGCCTATAATCTGTTAAGTCCTTCAACAGTGCCAGCTCCCTTGCATACATGATAGTTGGCCAAAAATACAAAACATTCACAAACAATGTACAGAACATGGAAAACCAAAAGGTCTGGGACAATTTTTTTACTTTGAATTAATGTATAAAAAAAAAAGTACTTAAAAAAAGAACACTACCGCAAGGGGTGAAATGCACAACTAAATGGCATAGGTTTTTAGAAACTAAAAAGATAGGGTGAAAGACATACACTTTTTATGTCGATAACACATTAAATGCCTGCATGTAAATGAGGTTTGACTGCTGTGCTGCAACAGACCAGACCACTGCGGGTGGAGTGGAGAGCAGTGTCCTGCAGTTCAGCCTTACTGGTTCATAACAGCAGACATACCTGCCTCAACGTCACAATTAGCACTGAACTTCATATGCTGCTTGTGAAAGTATAGAGGGAAGAGAGGAGTTAGTTAGAAGGAGTTAGTGGCAAGCCAAGTGTAGCTAGCAGCACTATTTCACACAGGCCTATAGATGGAGTTCTTTCTGCCCTAAATAGAGAGGATAGGTCCAAGAAAAACAGAGAGAGAAAAGGACCCCTTACCCTCCGGTGTTGAGTCTGGCTTATTATCTCTCTTCCTCTTTTTCCGCTTTCCCTGCACAGATAAACAAAACAATGTACCGGTAGTCAGAAAAAAAACAGGTTACTATCAAAATGAAAGGAACATGCTTCAACACTACATCAAACAACTTCAGTGTCTGAGAACAACAGTCTTGTAGATCATTACAAATACACTATATATGGAATTATTTTTTAACCAACTGGAAATGAGGCGCTTACTTACGTAACCCACATTTCCCTCCCTTGTTGAAAGATCCATGGGAAAAAGTCCTACTCACATAGTTATCTCGTGCTGACCAGCCTGGGTAGAGTTGGGAGTGGAGTTGCCTCTCTTTCCTTGCCAGCTCATAGTATTTGGCTTGCTCTTCTCTCGATAGTGAGTGCCACTGTGAACACAAACATGACAAAAGTCAGAACTAGCCAAAGCATGTACAGAATTTACACAAACACACCTACAAACTGTGGTGTGTGTGTGTGGTCAGGCAGTGTGCTGTGCTCACCCTTCGGCCCAGTATCTGGTTGATGGCAGCGCTCTCCTTCAGGGTGCACTCAGCCACCACCTTGGCCCTCATCTCCTTCATGTACAGCATGAAGGCATTCAGAGGCTTCTTGATGTGGGGCTTCTTGTCCTCCTCCTTCTTCGCCGGGCCAGGAGACTTTCTGCTGAGACACAAAATACACATTGCAAATGTCACTTAAAATAGTCCTCCTTGTGTATGAGGTCCGATTCCCTTCCAGAAGACCTGGCTGACCTCTTACAAAGAAACAGGATGCTCTAGAATCCTGGCCCTCTAAATGGAATTATGAATAGAGACGGGACACTCAGTCAACAGCCAATTTTAGTAAGAGTAAATAAAGTGTTTATATGTTTGGATAAAAGTAAATGTGAAGAATCTCAGTTATTGGTCCTTACGAATGCATAGAGGGGCTCATGTGGTCATGAGTGTTTGGCTCCTGCTTGATGGCTGGTGATACGATAGCAGGATGAGGGATGCCAGTCTGGTGCATGCCGTGGGGGTGGTGGGGCATCATGTGGGGGGAGAAACGGCTGGACACCAAGCTGGAAACAACAAAGACAACACAACCCTAACGGTTAACAAACTTTCAACAAACTTCTTACACACTCTTTCGGTCTGACCTGTCAAGTCGACTGTTTGTCTGGAGTCTAGACTAAAGTAATGTCCACAATGAGCTACATATTTCTTTTTTTTTGTTCAAATAAAGGCTTTTTCAAAAGCCCCTTTATCCAACCATGCCTGGAGAAAAGTGAAGTGTATGGTAACCATGGTGACAGAGGGGACCTGACACCGGAAACCACTGCTTCCCGTGTTCAAAACCATGCAGGGTCTTTCTTCCAGCTACCAGAACAGAACACCTTCAGATAGCACCACTCTCATTTTCCAACAGCTAACACAATGGTACATTGTACATGGACAAAGGGGGAAATTAAGTTCCATGCTCCTCTGCCACACATTCTTGTTAAATACATGAAAGAAAAATCCTTTAATGCTTCATAAAAATCTCAAAATTTAACAGACAGATATGGTCTATGAAAGTCCAAAATACACTATAACCTTGTACTTCATGTGAGTGTGTCCAGATGCTTTTCTTGGTATAAAAAAGGTTACTTAGCAGTAGCACGTCAAATTGAGGACACCCCATTCGTAATTGGGTGTACACTTTAATCTCTCCAATATCTTTCTACTTAAACTATCATATCATACATAAAAGAGGGGGCTCTTCCACCATTACCATCCCAGCATCCCCTAAAAATCTAGCTGAGGAAAAGGAAAATATAAAACAGTAGAACATCAAATACAGTGGCTTGCAAAAGTATTCAACCCCACGTGGCATTTTTCCTATTTTGTTGCCTTACAACCTGGAATTAAAATTGATTTTGGGGGGGTTGTATCATTTGATTTACACAACATGCCTACCACTTTGAAGATGCAAAGTATTTGTAACTATTCACCCCCACAAAGTCAATACTTTGTAGAGCCACCTTTTTCAGCAATTACAGCTGCAAGTCTCTTGGGGTATGTCTCTATAAGCTTGGCACATCTAGCCACTGGGATTTTTGCCCATTCTTCAAGGCAAAACTGCACCAGCTCCTTCAAGTTGGATGGGTTCCGCTGGTGTACAGCAATCTTTAAGACATACCACAGATTCTCAATTGGATTGAGGTCTGGGCTTTGACTAGGCCATTCCAAGACATTTAAATGGTTCCCCTTAAACCATTCAAGTGTTGCTCTAGCAGTATGCTTAGGGTCATTGTCCTGCTGGAAGGTGAACCTCCATCCCAGTCTCAAATCTCTGGAAGACTGAAACAGGTTTCCCCTCAAGAATTTCCCTGTATTTAGCACCATCCATCATTCCTTCAATTCTGACCAGTTTCCCAGTCCCTGCCGATGAAAAACATCCCCACAGCATGATGCTGCCACCACCATGCTTCACTGTGGGGATGGTGTTCTCGGGGTGATGAGAGGTGTTTGGTTTGCGCCAGACATAGCATTTTCCTTGATGGCCAAAAAGCTCAATTTTAGTCTCATCTGACCAGAGTACCTTCTTCCATATGTTTGGGGAGTCTCCCACATGCCTTTTGGCAAACACCAAACATGTTTGCTTATTTTTTTCTGGCCACTCTTCCATAAAGCTCAGCTCTGTGGAGTGTACGGCTTAAAGTGGTCCTATGGACAGATACTCCAATCTTCGCTATGGAGCTTTGCAGCTCCTTCAGGGTTATCTTTGGTCTCTTTGTTGCCTCTCTGATTAATGCCCTCCTTGCCTGGTCTGTGAGTTGATGGGCGGCCCTCTCTTGGCAGGTTTGTTGTGGTGCCATATTCTTTCCATTTTTTAATTATGGATTTAATGGTGCTCCGTGGGATGTTCAAAGTTTCAGATATTTTTCATAACCCAACCCTGATCTGTACTTCTCCACAACTTTGTCCCTGACCTATTTGGAGAGCTCCTTGGTCTTCCTGGTGCTGCTTGCTTGGCGGTGCCTCTTGCTTAGTGGTGTTGCAGACCTTTCAGAACAGGTGTATATATACACTGAGATCATGTGACAGATCATGTGACACTTAAATAAAGTCCACCTGTGTGCAATCTAACTAAGTATGTGACTTCTGAAGGTAATTGGTTGTACCAGATCTTATTTAGGGGCTTCATGGCAAAGGGGGTGAATACATATGCACGCACCACTCTCCCGTTTTTTATTTTTATAAAACATGTTATTTTTTTCATTTCACTTGACCAATTTGGACTATTTTGTGTATGTCCATTACATGAAATCCAAATAAAAATCCATTTAAATTACAGGTTGTAATGCAACAAAATTGGAAAAACGCCAAGGGGGATGAATACTTTTGCAAGGCACTGTACATACAGTATTATCATATATTTATGACAAAACTGTCAAATATTACATGAACAAGCCTTGTTCAGGTGGGGCAGACGGCAAGACTAACTTTGTAACACTGTGGCAGGAGCTGAGAGTACTATTGATCATACAGAGACCCTGATGAATATTTCATCCCATACTAACACCGGAAGGCTCGCTACAAATCTTTCAAATTTTGACAGTCGGGCAGAAAGTTCAATCAGATGGGAGTTGTCGGTTCAGATGAGCTTTGATTTGTCTTAATCGATTCTCAGCCCTTTCATCTTTGTGTGTGTATGTGTAGCAGATCAACTGAGAACATTGGCCTGGCCAGGGTAGTATAGCTCACAGAGAAAAGACAGTGCTGTCTACAGCATAGGGTTCTGAATGCCAATAATCTGTTCACTTTCCCTTTGGAAGGAAGGCTGAGCTAGTTTTTAGAAGACTTAGCACCCCTATTCCTTTGTAGTCCCTACCCACTGGCTATCCACGGTTGGATACCCCTGTCCTAAGACTTATAAACTCAGCAATGAGAACATCATAAACATGACTACAGAATGTAATACAACCACATATTATATATTGGTTGTATTATTGGTTGATATTGGTCTCTTTTTGGGGATGGTTAGGGGTTGGTGAGACTGGGTGACAAAGAGCAAAGCGATCCACTCACCTGGACATGGATGCATTCATTGCGAGGGTGGGATAGGGGTGCCGGAACCCCCCCGGAGGGATAGAGTACATGTGCTGGCCCTGCCTGAGAATCAGAGGAGTAGAGGAAGGCACCAGTGAGAAGAGGATCAGACACAGCTGTCAGATAACGCACCAGCACTAATCCAGCACTCAACTGCAATCCCCTGCTTGCGGAAAAGCACCGTTCAAATTGGTTACAAGACCCATAGCAAAACCCATAGAATGTGAAGAATGTATCCTAAATATCTAAAATATGCCATTGTTTTATTATCAAAATTGCATCAGAACATGTCTATACCGCAAAGTTTGACAAATACTGTACATATTATACTGTATTCAAGGTTTCTCCTATACTATACCAGGTTAGGACTGTACTTTGAGATAAATACACTTCAACAAAACTATTCTCCATGTCTATGAGTTAGGAGGATGTGGGTTACTCCACAGATACATGGCATATTGCCATGGGGCAGAGAGGAAAATGTGCAGTTTTATAGCAAATCTCATGTTATTCTACATATTTTGCAATGAGGCTGAGAGCATTTAGCATTTTAATAGCTCATTTCCTACTATTCTACACATTTTGCCATGAGGCTGAGATTATTATATTTTTTTCCCCCTGTCATTTTAAACATTTCTTGCCATGGCTTATGACATGTTCGTATGCTATCTGAGGAGAAGGGTGTTTTTGTGGTTGGGGCCCCCAGAACCCGTAGGCCCCCCCCCCCCCCTTGTGGGGGCTGCAAGGGTGTATGGTATGCCAGTGCATAAATATGTATATAATACTGTTCTATTTAATGCTGTGTGTTACTCACTGTGGCACCAGCCATCCCAGAGGGTGAGGGATCTGTCCCACTGCACCTGGAGACAGGGGGTAGTACGGAGAGAGCTCTGATGGATGGGGAGTCCGAGGAATGCCTGAAGGGAACACAGAGGGGACAGTTGAAGCAATAGATCATTTAAAGTCACAGTCAAGGTCATTTTCTCTAAGAAATGAATAGCTATATAGACTGCAGTTTAAGTTTAATGCAAGCCATGTAATGCATGCACTGAGGTGTGTGTGTGTGTGTGTGTGTGTGTGTGTGTGTGTGTGTGTGTGTGTGTGTGTGTGTGTGTGTGTGTGTGTGTGTGTGTGTGTGTGTGTACCGGTCTTTGGGTCAAGGATCTCCGGGGAGAGGTGTGAGGGAGGGGTTCCGGGGGAGAAATGTTCATTGCTGTAGGTGATGAGGGGGGTCAGCGGGTGGACGTGGTGAGCATGCTGCACCACTGGGACCTTGTTGGACTGTAGGAAAGACGAGAGGAACACACAGAGGGGCTTTAGACACCAGAGAGAGAGAGGACTAGATAGACCAAGGGTTTAATAGTCTCCCTGGGTCTCAAAAGACTCAAACAGAAACAGGCTCATTCATAAGTCTGACATTTGTTGTGCCCGATGCTTGACATGTATGACCAACATGCATAGCCCTCTGCATCCTAATGCAAACTGTTCCAAATCCACCATGGACTCAGTTGGCATGAAGGTCATGACGTATGTTGTTGGTAGTCATGTGGGTAAAGGTGAGTCCCTATGCCTGAGAATGCTGCCTGCCTGTCTGTCTGTCTGTCTGCCTGCCACCCTCCCTGGTAAACAATGCAGGCTGTGGCTGTGTGTGTGACAGGCCCTATGATGCAATCTGGATCCCCACCAAGACACAGTGAAAGCCTGCAGATGCATACCAACACCATTACGGCCATTAAGTAGAGGAGAGAACTGTTTGTTCAGCCCAACAGGCAAAACAACAGGGCCCAAGATCCAAAAGTTACACCAACACAAGCCCCCAGTACTGTTGGTAGCTCAGTTCCCATACACATGGCTAATCCCTAATCTCAAGCCGCAAACTCACCAGCACACTATTCAGTTCTTCATTGATCCATGTAGGATGACATTAACCCTGAACAGTGTTTTTAGTTCCTAATTGATATGGTTTGAGTACACTGGTACTAGATCTATCAATCTAGTCTAAGGGAATCAAATCCTATACACTAAAGCACTCACAATACAGCATCAATCACAATGGGAGGTGGGGTATACATACACTTCAAGGAGTTAAAGAACTTTGATTTTGTTGGAGTAGACTCATTGTTATTTCAGCTATTTTAACAGAGCTGTGTGGTGGCAGAGAAACTCGATATCCCCTGACTTTAGTGCAGCTAGCTAGCGGACCTGGCCAGGACAGCCAGGAGGACGATGATAATAATAATAATAACCAGCGTCTCTACTTTCATTAGGCAGCGTTCGGCCTCACAGTTATTTCCTCTGGCTGCCCTGCTCAATGAAACGCTTGTTGGCCCAACTCGTCACATGGGAGGGCCAGGGGTGGGGGGGGGGGGAGAAAGGAGTCTTGTTCCTCCAACCTAACCTTTCTTCAGTATCCCTCCCAACCCCCTTCTCAACCTCTCGTCTAACCAACGAGGTCCAGGATGGAACAAGGTTTGCATTGAAACGACTGTACGCTCTCTCTTACTTCATGCTGCTTAGAATTGTTCCAAATATCAGGCATGCTTTTTCTGCCCTTTTTTAAAGCAGTTCCAACCTCTCCCCCTTTTTAAGTCTTAACAAACGTGTTTCTCCTGCTTCCAAAGCCTGCTTTAATTTCACTAATGTCAGTTGTGATGAGGAAATTGCAGATGCAAAGCCTTGTAAAAGGTAAAGTACATAATAGGTGTAAATAAACAATAAGCCCATGATACATGGATAAAGCTTTCATATTATAGGATTGCGTACGTATGATGATAATACATGCATACCACACACACCTGGTTGGAGTCATTAAAACTAGTTTTTCAACCACTCCACAAATTTCTTGTTAACAAACTATAGTTTTGGCAAGTCGGTTAGGACATCTCCTTTGTGCATGACACAAGTAATGTTTCCAACAATTGTTTACAGACAGATTATTTCACTTACAATTCACTGTATCACAATTCCAGTGAGTCAGAAGTTTACGTACACTTTGTTTGACATCATGGAAAAATCAAAAGAAATCAGCCAAGACCTCAGAAAAAAAATTGTATACCTCCACAAGTCTGGTTCATCCTTGGGAGCAATTTCCAAATGCCTGAAGGTACCACGTTCATCTGTACAAACAATAGTACGCAAGTATAAACACCATGGGACCACGCAGCCGTCATACCACTCAGGAAGGAGACGCGTTCTGTCTCCTAGAGATGAACGTACTTTGGTGCGAAAAGTGCAAATCAATCCCAGAACAGCAAAGGACCGTGTGAAGATGCTGGAGGAAACAGGTACAAAAGTATCTATATCCACAGTAAAACGAGTCCTATATCAACATAACCTGAAAGGCAGCTCAGCAAGGTAGAAGCCACTGCTCCAAATCCGCCATAAAAAAGCCAGACTACGGTTTGCAACTGCACATGGGGACAAAGATCGTACTTTTTGGAGAAATGTCCTCTGGTCTGATGAAACAAAAATAGAACTGTTTGGCCATAATGACCATCGTTGTGTTTGGAGGAAACGGGGGGAGGCTTGCAAGCCAAAAAAATGAAGCACGGGGGTGGCAGCATCATATTGTGGGGGGTTCTTTGCTGCAGTAGGGACTGGTGCACTTCACAAAATAGATGGCATCATGAGCAAGGAAAATTATGTGGATATATTGAAGCAACATCTCAAGACATCAGTCAGGAAGTTAAAGCTTGGTCGCAAATGGGTCTTCCAAATGTACAATGACCCCAAGCATACTTCCAAAGTTGTGGCAAAATGGCTTAAGGACAACAACGTCAAGGTATTGGAGTGGCCTTCACAAAGCCCTGACCTCAATCCTATAGAAAATGTGTGGGTAGAACTGAAAAAGCGTGTGCGAGCAAGGAGGCCTACAAACCTGACTCAGTTACACCAGCTCTGTACGGAGGAATGGGACAAAATTCACCCAACTTATTGTGGGAAGCCTGTGGAAGGCTAACGGAGACGTTTGACCCAAGTTCAACAATTCAAAGGCAATGCTACCAAATACTAATTGAGTGTATGTAAACTTCTGACCCCCCTGGGAATGTGATGTAAGAAATTAAAGCTGAAATAAATCATTCTCTCTACTTTTATTCTAACATTTCACATTCTTAAAATAAAGTGGTGATCCTAACTGACCTAAGACAGGGAATTTTTACTAGGATTAAATGTCAGAAATTGTGAAAAACTGAGTTTAAATGTATTTGGCTAAGGTTTATGTAAACTGCCGACTTCAATGTACATTAGAGGTCGACCGATTAAATCGGAATGGCCGATTAATTGGGGATGATTTCAAGTTTTCATAACAATCGGTAATCTGCATTTTTGGACACCGATTATGGCCGATTACATTGCACTCCACGAGGAGACTGCGTGGCAGGCTGACTACCTGTTACGCGAGTGCAGCAAGGAGCCAAGGTAAGTTGCTAGCAAGCATTAAACTTATCTTATAAAAACAAGCATTCTTAACATAATCACTAGTTGAGATTACTAGTTTATCTAGCTTTTCGATGTGGTGCCCGTGACGTTATCTTCGAATCACAGCCTACTTCGCCAAATGGGTGATTTAACAAGTGCATTTGCGAAAAAAGCACTGTCGTTGCACCAATGTGTACCTAACGATAAACATCAATGCCTTTCTTAAAATCAATACACAAGTATATATTTTTAAACCTGCATATTTAGTTAATATTGCCTGCTAACATTAATTTATTTTAATTAACTAGTGAAATTGTGTCACTTCTCTTGCGTTCTGTGCAAGCAGAGTCAGAGTATATGCAGCACTTTAGGCTGCCTGGCTCGTTGCGAACTGTGTGAAGACCATTTCTGCCTAACAAAGACCGTCATTAATTTGCCAGAATTGTACATAATTATGATATAACATTGAAGGTTGTGCAATGTAACAGCAATATTTAGACGTAGGGATGTCACCCGTTTGATAAAATACAGAACGGTTCCGTATTTCACTGAAAGAATAAACGTTTTGTTTTCTAAATGATAGTGTCCGGATTTGACCATATTAATGACCTAAGGCTCGTATTTGTGTGTTATTATATTATAATTAAGTCTATGATTTGATAGCGCAGTCTGACTGAGTGGTGATAGGCAGCAGCAGGCTCGTAAGCATTCATTCAAACAGCACTTTCCTGCATTACACTGTTTATGACTTTCAGCCTATCAACACCCGAGATTAGGCTGGCAATACTATATTGCCTATAAGAACATCCAATAGTCAAAAGGTATATGAAATACAAATGGTAGAGAGAAATAATTCTATAATAACTACAACCTAAAACATCTTACCTGGGAATATTGAAGACTCATGTTAAAAGGAACCACCAGCTTTCATATGTTCTTATGTTCTGAGCAAGGAACTTAAACATTAGCTTTTTTACATGGCAACTATTGCACTTTTACTTTCTTCTCCAACACTTTGTTTTTGCATTATTTAAACCAAATTGAACATGTTTCATTATTTATTTGAGACTAAATAGATTTTATTGATGTATTATATTAAGTTTTAAAAAATTAAAAAGTGTTCATTCAGTATTGTAATTGTCATTATTACAAATATATATATATAATTATTTTAAAATTGGCAGATTAATCGGTATCGGCTTTTTTTTGTCCTCCAATAATCGGTATCGGCATTGAAAAATCATAATCGGTCGACCTCTAATGTACATACATACATACAACCAGTCAAAAGTTTGGACACAATTACTCATACCAGGGTTTTTCTTTATTTGTACTATGTTCTACATTGTAGAATAATGGTGAAGACATCAACACTATGTTGTAAGCAAAAAAGTGTTAAATAAATCAAAATATTTTAAATTTGAGATTGTTCAAAGTAGCCATCCTTTGCCTTGATGACAGCTTTGCATAATCTTGGCATTCTCTCAAACAGCTTCATGTGGTAGTCACCTGGAATGCATTTTAATTAAACAGGTGTGCCTTCTTAAAAGTTAATTTGTGGATTTTTTCCCTTCTTAATGCATTTGAGCCAATCAGTTATGTTTTGACAAGGTATGGGTGGGTATACAGAAGATGGTATTTGACCAAATAGGAATAAGTCCATACAATGGCAAGAACAGCTCAAATAAGCAAAGAGAAAACGACAGTCCATCATTACTTTACGACATGGTCAGTCAATTCGGAAAATTTTAAGAACTTTGAAAGTTTCTTCAAGTGCAGTCGCAAAAACCATTAAACACTATGATGGAACTCTCTCTCATGAAGAACACCACAGGAAAGGAAGACCCAGAGTTTCCTCTGTTGCAGAGGATAAGTTCATTAGCGTTAACTGCACCTCAGTTTGCAGCCCAAATAAATGCTTCACAGAATTCAAGTAACACACACAACATCAACTGTTCAGAGGAGACTGTGTGAATCAGGCCTTTGTGGTCAAATTGCTGCAAAGAAACCACTACTTATGGACACCAATAAGAAGAAGAGACTTACTTGGGCCAAGAAACACGAGCAATGAACATTAGACCGGTGGAAATCTGTCCTTTGGTCTGAGGAGTTGAGATTTTTGGTTCCAACCGCAGTGTAGGTGAATGGATGATCTCCACATGTGTGGTTCCCACCGTGGTGTGCTGGTGTGGGGGTGCTTTGCTGGTGACACGGTCTGTGATTTATTTAGAATTCAAGGCACAATTAACCAGCATGGCTACCACAGCATTCTGCAGTGATACGCCATCCCATCTGGTTAAGGCTTAGTGGGACTATCATTTGTTTTTCAATAGGACAATGACCCAACACAACTCCAAGCTGTGTACGGGCTATTTTACCAAGAAGGAGAGTGATGAGTGCTGCATCAGTTGACCTGGCCTCCACAATCCTCTAGGCCTCAACCAAATTGAGATGGTTTGGGATGAGTCGGACCGCAGAGTGAAGGAAAAGCAGCTAACAAGTGCTCAGCATGTGTGAGAACTCCTACAAGACTGTTGGAAAAGCATTCCAGATGAAGCTGGTTGAGAGAATGTGCAAAGCTGTCATCAAGGCAAAGGGTGGCTACTTTGAAGAACCAAAAATATATTTTGATTTGTTTTACACTTTTTTCATTACTACTTGATTCCATGTGTGTTCTGTCATAGTGTTGATGTCCCCACTATTATTCTACAATGTAGAAAATAGTACAAATAAAGAAAACCCCTTTTCCGGGATGGAAAAATGCCAACAGTGTAAACTTAAAGGGATACTTGGGGATTTTGGAAATGAGGCCCTTTATCTACTTTCTCAGAGTCAGATGAACTCATGGATACCATTTTTATGTCTCTGCTTGCAGTTAGAAGGAGGTTGCTCACATACCTTAAGGGAAGTGTGAGACGGGAGCCGTATGGTTAGTGAAGAAAGTCCCATTGCAAATGTACGGTCCCTTACCTGACGTCTTGCGACGTCGCAGAAAATCGCGGACGGCGTCGGGCCGTGGGCGGCGGAGAGCTCTTTCAGGAAGTCACTCAAAAAAACGTCTCGGACTTTCGGTTTCCGTTTCGGTTTCCGTTTCGGTTTCCGCATTCTCGAAAATTCCCACAAGAGGGAAAATAAATCATATTGCAGGCGCACGAGCACGTGGCAAACGAGCGCGGCCTTTTCTCCTAAACTGAAAATATTTCGAAGACGAAACTCGGCGAGCGTAGGTTTGGAGTAATGGGCAGTTGGCCCCGAACAAGATGGCGTCGAGACCTCGGCGCTTTTTGAGTTATGGCCATTTTTCTGGGATTAATGGGTTAAAACGCAAGTAGGGTGCTAATTTGACCGCTTCATGTCAAAGTACATAAGCATACGGTGTCAGGAAAAAAAGAACCAGCCATTTATCTATCGTAATTTAAGAGAAATCGTACATTGACCGTTTGGTGATGTTCACAAAGAGGAATTTTTTTTTCAAAAAATTCACAGATCCAGTTGCAGTGTGTTCAGACGTACATTTTTAAAGTGGGTCTCGAAGCTCTGCGAGAATCCTGTGATTTTATATGATTTTATGAAATAACACACACTCATTTAACCCTCTTTAAATAAGTCAGTTCTTAACATAAAGACTTAAAACTCAATATTATATAAGAGCCTACGCCAAGGAGGGTATGTGTTCAATTTCAGCTTCCTATGTCAACTGGAAGTACCTTAAAATGGTGCCACAGGGTCAGGTTTGAAGGGTAATAAAGGTCAGATCTTTTCAAAACTTCACTTGTGTGATTAGACAACCCTCATGAACTGTAATCAGTCATTTATCCCAACAGATGTCAAAGAAAAGCTCTCTCACACAAACACACACACACAAAAAGGAAGGATGGAGTGAAAAAGTACAGTGCTTAAAGACACACAAAGCCCACAATGGCATTACTATTATCTCTAGGCCGTGCCGAGTTCAACGAGATGCCCCGCTTGACCGTAGCTCGCTCGGTCTGAGCGCAGCGACCGTTACAAGAGAACGGACACAAATGACCTTTTGACCTCAATGTCAATTTTATTTGCTTTTGGGAGACAGAGAGAGAACCGTTAAGGTTAGAAGCACAATTTTACCTCAGGAACAATCCTAAGGTCCTCCCGATCTGTGCAAGCCTAACCTTGACCTTGTGGCATTAACCCTTCACAGTTAAAAGAAGGCGTTTACATCAAACATTTTACAATGACATTTCGCCCCATAGGAATACATTGACTGCTCCTCTAAATTCAACCTGAAGCCTATGTGGGTTATGAATGTCTTATGAACCTGTCTTTGATAACAATCCATCAGGCTACTATGAGGTCTACCTGTGTTGATTTTAAGCTACCTGGAGCAACCGGAAGTGGTTAAAATCACCCTAAAAAGTGTCCAGATATACATGACTTGCAATTTTGAAAATCACTGCATTCAACCCTATGTAGATCAGTCAATTCTTAACGTATAGACTTAAAACTCAGGATTCTGTAACAGCATACCCCAGTCAAGATATGTGTTTACCTATAGCTTCCTGTGCCAACCGGAAGTGCCTTAAAATGGTGTCATGGTGCTGTTTCGAAGGGTTAAAAAGGTCAGAACTTTTCAAAACTTCATTTGTGTGATTAGACAAGCCTCATGAACTGTAAATCAGTCATTTCTCTAAGCAGATGTCAAAGGAAAGCTCTCTCTCACACAAAAACACACACACAAAGCAATGATGGAGTGAAAAAGTACGGTGCTTAAAGACACACAAAGCCGGCAATGGCATTCCCATTATCCCTAGGCCGTGCCGAGTTCAACGAGATGCCCCGCTTGACCGTAGCTCACTCGGTCTGAGCGCAGCGACCGTTACAAGAGAACGGACACGAATGACCTTTTGACCTCAATGTCAATTTTATTTGCTTTTGGGAGACAGAGAGAGAACCGTTAAGGTTAGAAACACAATTTCACCTCAGGAATGTTCTTAAGGTCCTCCCGATCTGTGCAAGCCTATCCTTGAGCTTGTGGCATTAACCCTTCACAGTTAAAAGAAGGTGTTTACATCAAACAGTTTACAATGACATTTCGCCCCATAGGAATACATTGACTGCTCCCCTAAATTCAACCTGAAGCCTATGTGGGTTATGAATGTCTTATGAACCTGTCTTTGATGACAGTCCATTAGGCCACCATGAGGTCTACCTGTGTCGATTCTAAGCTTCCTGGAGCAACCGGAAGTGGTTAAAATCACCCTAAAAGTGTTTGCAATAAGCACCCTGCAATTTGAGAGAAATAGTGCATTCAGCCCTATGTAAATCAGTCAATTTTTAACATATAGACTTAAAACTCAGGATTCTGTAACAGCATACTCCAGTGAGTATATGTCTTTACTTTCAGCTTCCTGTGCCAACCGGAAGTGCCATAATTGGTGTCAAATGGGCTGTTTTGAAGGGTTAAAAATGTCAAATCTTTCCAAAACTTCATAATTGTGATTAGGCAACCCTCCTGAACTGTAAATCAGTCATTAGTCCCATCAGATTTCAAAGAAAAATTTACACACCCAAACAGAAATGATGGAGGGACACACTGAGGGGCTAAGAGGCAGACAGTGCCTGTAGTAGTTACTTTTGTTCCAACTTTTAAAGAACCGCCAGACTTAGAGTTCTGAAACTTTACAAACCTGTTCTAGACCTCAGGTCGATTGTGCACGGTGAGTTATGTGGCTCTAGAAGGTTCTCAGACCGATAAACAGCCTCGTGTATTTGCTATGTTTTCAATTCATTTTCAGCTCAACGAAACGGACGACATTTAGAAAAGTCCCAGAGTCTCAAGACTAGGTGCATTGAAACCGGCTCGGCCCATAGAGTCAGACCCCAACGAGCCTGTTTGATTGCTCATTCAAGGACCCCGTAGCAAGGCAATGAAAAAAGTGGATTTTCAGCACCAATTAAGGTATTGCTCGGGCACCGAATGACCTATCGAGCCGAAACTTAGGATTCGAGGTCGCCTCACATAGGGCTAAACATAATGTGAGAACTGGACCCGCAGCTAGAACATAACTACGTATTATTTGTTTTATTATGGTTTAAATGGAAGGCGCTGTGAATTTTGGGCCTGCTCTGAAATATGTTATAGTTGGCTTCTAAAGGAGTTGGAAAAAGTGAGTTTAGTGTCAGATGGTATCAGTTTGGTGTCTGACAATATCCAATTGACTGATGGACACTGACTTGCTAGTTGACTTTTGTGCATTTGCAATATGTTTCAACGGGGGGGTACCATCACCAAAATCGACATGATGAAATTACCACGCAACGAGCGATGGAGAGGAACCACTAACACTGCCCGGCCATCCTGAGGTCATCAGGACGTTCAATTTTGTATTTCTAAAGTATTTAAAGAATGCACGTTACATTTGCAATATGATTCAACACATCATATTGCAAATGTAACACTGTGTGTTATGTTTGCAATATGATTCAACACATCATATTACAAATGTAACACTGTGTGTTATGTTTGCAATATGATTCAACACATCATATTACAAATGTAACACTGTGTGTTATGTTTGCAATATGATTCAACACATCATATTGCAAATGTAACACTGTGTGTTATGTTTGCAATATGATTCAACACATCATATTACAAATGTAACACTGTGTGTTATGTTTGCAATATGATTCAACACATCATATTGCAAATGTAACAGTGTGTGTTTGCAATATGATTCAACAGTGTGTTATGTTTGCAATATGATGTGATGTTTTTCACTGTTGAATCATATGCAAATGTAACGTGCATTCTTTAAATAAACCCTATGTGGGTTATGAATGTCTTATGAACCTGTCTTCAATGACAATCCATCAAGCCACTATGAGGTCTACCTGTGTTGATTCTAAGCTTCCTGGAGCAACCGGAAGTGATAAAATCACCCTAAAAGTGTTTTACCCAACCAGCAGTTTGTGATATATAGTGCATTCAACCCTGTGTAAATCAGTCAGTTCTTAACGTATAGACTTAAAACTCAGGATTCTGTAAAAGCATACCCCGATCAGGATAGGTCTTTACTTATAGCTTCCTGTGCCAACCGGAAGTGCCTTAAAATGGGGTCATAGGTGCTGTTTCAAAGGGTTAAAAAAGTCAGATCTCTCCAAAACTTTAAGTGTGTGATTAGGCAACCTTCATGCACTGTAAATCAGTCATTTCTCTAAACAGATGTCAAAGAAAAGCTCACATACACACACACAGACACACACAGCAAGGATGGAATGAAAAAGTATGGTGCTTAAAGACACACAGAGCCTTAAATGCTTTTAGGGGGGATCCAGACTTCCATACCCACTCTGGGAGCACTATACTACGGGCAAAAATCAATGGGTGCTGGCCTGAGTGATTTATGGAGGTTTTCAAAAAAAGTAAAAAAATATTGTTTTTTTTTCTTGAAAATATTTTATGTTTTTTCTTCTCGAGTCAATGACCTGAGTGATTTATGGAGTTTTTCCAAAAAACTCAAAAAATATTCTAAGTCCAAACTTTTCGTGCACCTGGTATTTTTTTTGGGTTACCAGGTGCCATGGTTGAAATTGCTTTTAGGGGGCATCCAGAATTCCATACCCGCTCTGGGAGCACTATTCTACGGACAAAAATCAATGTGTGCTGGCCTGAGTGATTTATGGAGGTTTTCAAAAAAAGTCAGAAAATATTCTATGTTTTTTCTTCTGGAATTTTTGTTTTGTTTTTTCTTCTCGAGTCAATGGGGGTCCGGCCTGAGTGATTTAAGGAGGTTTCCAAAAAAAGTCAAAAAATATTCTATGTTTTGGGTTACCAGGCGTCATTTTTCAAAACGGTTTTAAATGCTTCATTTTGGCCTTTTAAAAACAAAATGTTATTTTCGACTATGAAATCCAAAAAGCACTTTTTTAAAGGGGTTGATAAGTTTTTTCTAATTTATTCACATTTTTGACTTCATATTAAATCAGATTGCAAATGCACAAAACATATTCCTTAAGTACAAGTAAACATTTAAAAAAAAATTATGATAAAAAAATGTGACTAAAGTATCTTCATACAGTTCTTATACATGTGTAATTGACCTAAAAATCGAAAGAATTTCAAAAAACGGTCCAGAAAGCACTTTTTTAAAGGAGGTTATACGTTTTTTTCCAAATTTTTGACATTTTTGACTTTTGACTTTTGACTTCCTATGAAATCACATTGCAAATGCACAAAACATATTCCTTAAGTTCAAATAAACATTTACAAAAAATTATGATAATAAAATGTGACTAATGTATTTTCATACAGTTCTTACACTTGTGTAATTGACATAAAACTCGAAAGAATTTCGAAAAACGGTCCAGAAAGCACTTTTTTAAGGGGGTGATAAGTTTTTGCCAAAACTTTCAAAATCTCAAAATTTTACTCTTGGGTCTTGACTTGCGTTACATAAAGCCTATGAAAAATTTAGATAGAACAAACTCGCCCACTATAGGAATTTTGGAGTGTTACACAGCTCATTTGCAGCATGGCATTTGCCATCAACTTTGGATGAAACACCGCCAGAAGTAGTGTATTTGTCCATCGTGTATATGCTGCGCTCGGTGCCAATAACTTGCCATGTTATTTTGTACAATTGGGGGGGGACTTCCCTTACTAGCATTAGCGCAATGACGAAGTCAAATGGGTATCCCCTCCTTTCTGCGACTGTTGCCACCGCTGCTAAAAAAACTAGAGAAAAGACTGGATGGTTGCATAAAGCATTTATGCATAATGTAGAAAACCCAAAGCCCAAATGTCATGTATACTTTAGGCATTCTTTGTTGTTCCACTTCATGTACAATGTGAGTGAATTTTCCCTATATTGTGGATGCTGTTTGAGACCTCTAGACCTGAGAGCCAACACATTTTTGGGAAGCACTTCAGTGAGAATTGGAAACGATCGCCATTAATAATTCATACTTTGGAATACACCAATCATGTGTTCGCTCAGAAGAGAGTTTAAAGTTTAACAGCGCCAGTTTCAACATGAAGACCAGTATGCATACGAGTAAAGCAAGCAAAAAAATGGAACAGAAATATGTAGACGTGGGCTGTCCACATGCAAAAGCATTTAGGCCAGCGGCCTACCTGTTTAAACCATCTTCAGAGGAGAGGTCCCATTGTGGTCTACCTTTAAGTACATAAATGGTTACCTCAACTTCTACTGGGTTATTAGGTGCTGACAGAAAAGCAATAAGCAAGTCCCTCCCTCTAGATCAGAATATTGCGAGTAGTTACAATTAAATAAAAGCATTGGTATTACACTTCTTCATTCTGTCACATTGAACTTTCAGTTGGATAGCAGTTCAACAGTAGTTACCAGTTAGCCAACATGAAAAGAATAAATCGCACAAAAACAAGTCGTCTTAACATGTAAAAGTGAAGAACGCCAACTTAAATCATGGTTCGAAATAAAAGGAGGAACTCCCCAGCCCATCAATACCTCCATTCAGCCTCTAATTATCCCTTTACCCATCACAGCCTCACATGCTTGGGTTCATGATCCACGGTCAAGGTGTAATATGGAAACCACATGGATCATGAGCTGCGTTTTAAATAAAAACAACATCTACGTGACGACCGGGACATAGAAGGAGCAATCTGGAGGCAGGCGGGACCTGCATTGACACACAGACATCGTGCTCTCTACATAGACCTGCCTGCTCGTTAAACTACCCAGTCCACTGTAACAAAGCACAATGCCTTCACAACTGACGTGTGGCAACACTGTTGAATGATATTGGATTCGAGTTGACACGGTAACAGGAAGATGAAAAATAGCAAAACGTTGCTGAGCCAGTGCAGAGACAAGGTGGCTGTCTGTTAAGCAGTTTGAGGCGAAAGAGGCCAAGGTGGCAGTACCTCACTGGGCCGTTAAACTTGGAACACTGCTAAGAAAAGCTTAGTCCTTGGTCAATGTGGGTGGAGGGGTAGATTTCATTCAAATAAACATGTTTTTGGATCCTGCACATCTGAATTGAATTACTAGGCAAACAGCCGATGGGGAAGAGCGCTCAGAAGAAACTGAATAACCCCAGAGCTTTGTGTGTGCCTTTCTGCTACGTGACCCCTTCTGGGTGGGAGGCTCAGAGGCTTTTCAAAACTCCAGGAAAGAAAGAGTGAAAAGAATGCATGGCATGCTGAGAAATCCAATAATTGTTTTTCAATGCCAACAGGAAAAGGACATAAGAGTGGACTGACTGTCGTATGCTTTTAGAACAAGCCCACCAAAAACTATGGCACAGACAAGCTGCGTCGCTTTACGTCTGACCAGTCATCCCCACTGAAAGGGTCAATGGCAATTACATTTAAAGTTAACAAAATGGCCGTGTCACGTTGCAGTTGCTAGACACCAATAAATAATTTAGTGTTTCACCTAGGTCACGAGGAACTGAGAGGGCAAGCGAAAAGGCAAGCATTGACACAAACATAGTCAGCACTAGTTACCACAGCCACAAAGTCATAGATTCCGTCCTATTTGTTCAACTTATCTTCTTTAGATGTGATTTCAAACCTAACCTTAACCACACTGCTAACCATACCCTTAAAATATAAACAAAAAGCTACATTTTGTTTTCATGAATTTGTGGCTGTGGTAACTACTGGAAACCTACAAACATGGTGAAATTACTAAAAAAGGATGTAGAGAATAATTATTCAACACTGATTAATCAAATAGCCGATTATGAAAGTTTTGGTTTTCAGATGGCTATGTACTTGGATGTTGGGAACTGGTTCCTATATTTTGACTTTCACTGAGGTACTGAGTCCAGTGTGTGTCTATAAAAGCAAGGTTTCTGCAGAGCCATGGAAGGACTGCAGCCTTCCCATCAGTATTCAGTTAAGGCTTTCCAAAACCTTTGATTTTATGATGGACTCTGGTTGTTTAATGCGTAATGCAACATGGCAAATCTCAGAGCACACCCAGTAAAACAAATTTTGACTGCAAGCTAGCAGAAAGTAGCTTTGCCAAAACCAACCTGTACTATTCTCATTCGATGTCTTTACAAAAACTGCTATTCAGTCTAATGTACTGAAAATATCAACAGAAACTCCATGGACAAGCCATTTTTGGATGCACACCCATGTCAATGCTGAGCTCTTACCACTTTGATTCACTTAACAAGCAATCTGGTGACCTCCATCCTGCTCTAAGTGAGTTATGACAAGCTGCTGACACAGTGACCAAGACCAATGCTCCTGTTGTCAACATGATTGTTCTGTAATGGGGTACTGAAACACAAGATTGAAGAATTCCTCTGTCTTTGTCAAATTCAGAGCAGGAGGCCATTTTGAGCTGTGAGTACTGATGATCTGATGACTGGACTGGGCAGACAAACACTGAAGTTAGGGCTGTCAGATCTCATTAGGAAGTCACATTCTTTGTAAACATCCTCCATTGATGTTTTAACTTTTGCTAGTGAAAATTATGTGGACACCCCTTCAAATTAGTGGATTCGGCCATTTCAGTCCATAAAATGGACCACACAGCCATTCAAACTACATAGACAAACATTGGCAGTAGAATGGCCTTAATGAAGAGCTCAGTGACTTTCAACGTTGCAGTCATAGGATGCCACCTATCCAACAAGTCAGTTGGTCAAATTTCTGCCCTGCTAGAGCTGCCCGTCAACTGTAAGTGCTGTTATTGTGAAGTGGAAACGTCAAGGAGCAACAACGGCTCAGCCGTGAAGTGGTAGGCCACACAAGCTCACAGAACGGAACCACCGAGTGCTGAAGCACGTATCGTGTAAAAATCGAGTCCTTGGTTGCAACACTCACTACCAAGTTCTAAACTGCCTCTGTAAGCACCGTCAGCACAAGAATTGTTCATTGGGAACTTCATGGGTTTCCATCACCAAGCAGCCGCACAGAAACCTAAGGTCACAATGCGCAATGCCAAGTGTCAGCTGGAGTGGTGTAAAGCTTGCCGCCATTGGACTCTGGAGCAGTGGAAACGCGTTCCCTCAAATGATGAATCACGCTTCACCATCTGGCAGTCCGACAGACAAATCTGCGTTTGGCGAATACTAGGAGAACGCTACCTGCCCCAATGCATAGTGCCAACTGTAAAGTTTGGTGGAGGAGGAATAATGGTCTGGGGCTGTTTTCATGCTTCAGACTCAACCCCTTAGTTCCAGTGAAGGGAAATCATAACGCTACAGCATACAATGACATTCTAGACAATTCTGTGCTTCCAACTTTGTGGCAAAAGTTTGGAGAAGGACCTTTCCTGTTTCAACATGACAACGCCCCCGTGCACAAAGCAAGGTCCATTCAGAAATGTTTTGTCAAGATTGGTGTGGAAGAACTTGACTGGCCTGCACAGAGCCCTGACCTCAACCCCATTGAACACCTTTGGGATGAATTGGAACGCCGACTGCAAGCCAGGCCTAAATCGCCCAACATCAGTGCCAGACCTCACTAATGCTCGTGGCTGAATGGAAGCAAGTCCCTGCAGCAATGTTCCAATATCTAGTAGAAAGCCTTCCCAGAAGAGTGGAGGCTGTTATAGCAGCAAAGGGGGGGACCAACTCCATATTAATGCCCACAATTTTAGAATGAGATGTTCGACGAGCAGGTATCCACATACTTCGGTAGTGTATAAATACAGTGAAGTACACAGGGTTTCCATTTCCAAAAAGTGCCGCTTGACATTTGACCGGTAACATTTTAATTTACAGGACATTTGAGAAATGTATCGGACTCATATGCGTAAGGTGCATAACCTGATTAGGGCGTCCATTCACAGTGCTCAGAATGACAGAAATCACATTTAGATTATGGTCATTCATATTAACAGAACATGCAAGTCGAGGATGCAACGATGTGCGGTCCTTCTTACCAAATTCTGATGCGCACTTTGAAGATGTTTAGACTAACTGTCCACATTTACTTTTCCTCAGCCTCCAAGATGAGTAACGCACAGCAAAATCACTAGCCTTTGTCAATCTACTATCCCCCATAGTAGGAAAGTTGACCTGTTCTATTTGGTCAGCTTGTCGAGAAGGAAATAGTCTATTCCAAACAGACTCTGGGACAGTTGTGGGAAGATTGATCCCAAATTCATACAACCAGTAGGCCTTGGCTACATCAAACATTTTTTTTTTCTCAATGCATCTGATGAAACAGATCAGAACGTTTAGCTTAAAATGTTCTTAACATTATAAGCGCAGCAATCCACACAAGGCAGTAGGCTACACGTGAATGTTCGTTCCATAATGCAATTAGCAGGAAAACACCATTGTCAAAAGGGCACTTCATGTGAGAGGTTTCATGTGACAGATGAAAATATCCACTAAGAGATTTAGTAGCAAGGAAATACATGCCTCATAATGTAATCAACCATTCAGGTTTCAAACAATGAAGTATGTTGTTTTCAAAATGCCTAGCCTACTGCCTCCAGCTCATTGCACAGTGGTGTGTGACACGCTGATGAAGCCCGTCTTCCTTGCCATTTGAGATGCAGCAGCAGCAGCTCTCGCGCTGTCTGACAGATTTTCCGCTCAAAGGCTTTGTATGCTGTACGTGTGTGATAAAAAAGGTACATAATGAATATACTGCAGACTACACACTCGCCTATTTAATTCCACTAAATTATGCAAATTAACCTATAGACCGATAAGCATGACCAGTCAAATTAATTTCCATAGACTGGTATTTCCATCAATGAATAGGCTAAAAAGCATTACTTCGCAATGGGATTTTCTTATTTTCCGCGACAATTGGCCAGCGCCAAAAATCGATTTTTCTACACTGGTACACACACTAAAAGGTAAAAATATATGTTTTTAGGAAAGTAGTGTTTTTTTTAGACAAGGGCAATCAATGAGTTGGTCTGATGGGAAGTTGTGATGTCATCGGCCTCCCCCTCCGTTGAGGAGCAATAGAGAATAAACGAGGAAAGACCCACCCCCCTACTTGTGATGTCATGACTTACCTGGACCACCTATTGAGATGTGCCTTTTCTTAACTAAATCAGGTGTTAAATGAGGTGAGAAGGAGACTGGAGTGCCACTGTAATGTTGAGTCACTTCTAACTAATGACATGTCGAACAGTCTAACACGGACCAATCAGTAGGAATGGTAGAATGACCTGAAGGAATGGTATTGGCAGCATGACCTCCATGGTTATGATCGGGCTGCATTACTCTAGTTTGAGGAGTACGTTATTGCTGCTGTGCAAACGCACATGATCTGTGGTGCCAGATGGCAGACAGCTCTCTCCCTGTCCAGTCTGCTTCAGCAAGGCCGGACACTACTGGTGGAGAGACAAGGCAAGGGCTGACTCCCACAATACATCAACTGGCCCTGCATCGCCATTGATGTATAATGAATGAAGAGGTAGCCCTCTGAGTATGATATGGGGCGGGGGTGGGTATTCACAGACAAGCTTGTTCCCTTCTATTGTTCCCTTCTCCCTAGTCTGCCCACCCATACCACCAAAAGCAATACCAACTGAATGCTAAACAAACCTGTCTCGTAAATAATTGAGGATCTCGGCCGGAGCAGGCTCTGATTAGCATACGGGCCTTATGGACCCAATCTGCACAGCAGCTACAGGACAGACTTCCCCATTCCACAGGCTTCTCATATCCAAACAAGGGTTTCATTTCTTTTTCAAAGCTTCCTCTCGCTCCTGGTCCACTAAGACAACGAGAGGAGTCCTAGTGAGACCAGCTCCATCATTCATTACAATTCACATTGTTGTCTGCTGCAGGCCAGGCACCGTGAGGGACACTTGATGATCCGAGTCACCAGGAATCTGATCATCAGCGATGGCATCATCATCTCATTACTGCTGTAGAACTGCTGCTAAATGACTAATTCATCAGCAAATACACTAAGGGGGAGAATGCCTTTCTACAAACACATTCTAGGGCAGATAAGTAATCAGTAAAATGGCCATATGTGTATGAACAATTGAAGATTCTGAAGGTATATGCATGTGTATACTTGAGGGTCACCCCCAGGAGTCCCACAATCAATATCAGAGAAAAACGCTGTCTCCACGCCAGCCATCATGAATATACAATTATGACATGTAATGAGTGCTTGCAGAAAAGAGCAGGAATACATCAATATTGTGGTTGATGGAAGCCCTGCTGCTGTCCCCTGGCTCCCTTTCCTCAGGTCCCTCTGGCTGGTGTTGGCCCTGGCCCCTGGGCAGTAATCCCTGGACCCCCGTGTACCTCTGCATGTTCCCATCCGCTCCCATTGCTCTCATTAGTGCAGTGCTGGGGCCCTGCAGGCCTGGGGAGCCTGCCTCCTGCTCCCCCTCTCTGCTGCCTGGGTAATGAGCACATAATCAGCCTGGCTCCCTGGCAGCAGCTCACCAGAAGGGCATGTGGGTTTATGGCCGTGGTGTGTGTGTGTGTGTGTGTGTGTGTGTGTGTGTGTGTGTGTGTGTGTGTGTGTGTGTGTGTGTGTGTGCACAGTGAGGTGTTTCAATCTGAACCCCCAGTGGCCCAGCCTTCCTTTGCTACACTCCCTCTGTATCAGGGGATGCTTCTGCTCACACATCTGATGACCCTTTGTCTCAGATCACCTGATCTAGAATGGCTACTTCCTCTTCTAGTTCACATGACCCAATACTCTATTGCCAGAAAATATTTAAGGGGAAGAAAATATAAAAAGTGAAAGAAGACAGTGACTTGAGATGGGAACCAGCACTGTCCACTACCAAATCTAAAGTTAGGCAATTAAAATAAGTCAAATATTCTCCCTCAAAATTAGCTACAGTAAATCCCTCACGTCTGAATGGCAAAGTACACAAGTCTCTCTCTATTGACCTTCCTGGTTCAATAGACGTCGCACAGATATAGAAGGCTCGCCGCAACAGAGAAATCCAGAGTTCAGCCAAGGCAGGGCAGCATGGAACCAAGCCAAAGTCCTCAGTGTTCACGTCAAGTCTTCAATAGCCCCTTTCAATTCCTCCTGATTCACTTCCCATTACTCTGCTCCTTATTCTGATTTTCTGCTGTCCCATAATGCAAGACCATGCATTTCATAATGTTATATATTAAGTAAATAAAATAAAATCCATTGGCAGGAACAAAACAGGGCACAGCGGACAAACGAGCCATGCACACAGAGTCACCGACAGGTCAGCAATTATTGTAATAAAATATATTTAAATTGGCTTCCAATTGAGAGTGAAGTCAGCCACAGAGCAGCTCTGGATTCCCCAGGGATAGGCCTGCACTGCTCCCACTGACAACAGCTTCCCATTGACACCACTAAATGAGGACTTTGTCAAGTGCATCATTGCGTTTATGAGATCCGACAAACACACCAAACTAAACAGACCCGTCTAGCCGGGATTACTGAGGTCACAGGCTGAGTCACTGTGGTTATTTTCCCACAGCGTGGTGACTGAGGCTGGTTCTCTCTGAGCACATCTACAGATCACTTCCCTAACCCCAGATCAACAAGATATGCTGTTCTACTTTCTCTCCACACTTCATGGTACGTTGATCCCTAGTGGCGTTTATCTAGTGTTATCACTAAAACACGGTTCCATATGAGGTGTAACAGGCCCAGCAGGTCCGGCACGTCCAGAGGTGCACAAAAGAGGCTGTGCCAAAACATAATCACGGACGACTTATCTACGGAAAGGCATATGAACTGGCCGGACGTGAACTTAAATTATATGATAATGAATGATAAATGATGTATTGGACTGGTATGGAATGACTAGATGACTGTTGTGTAATGATGTAGTGTAGTGAAGGGTGCTGTGAGCTGTTACTAGACCCAGTGGATGGATAGATGGTATGGTGTACTCACTAGGTGTCCTGGGGTGGGGGAGCGGGAGTCTTTGAGTCCAGCAGCTCCAGGGACATCCAGTAGAGGCCATTTCATCTGCAGGTACTGTGGGGTGAAGAAGGAGTAACATGAAATCAGGATTATTTAGATAGATTCAAATGAAAGCAATCACAGAGAAAAGGAATGTATTTCTATACAATAATACCTAACCTGCTTCATATACACTCACAGTTCACAATCACACAATTTTACACCATATGCTATTATCTAACTTGCTATAATGTGTCGAGACTAACTCGCTAATGCTTGTTGAGAATGAATAGCTTGAAATATGGTTTAGCGATTCCAGAACAGACCACAATGTAATAAATGGTGTGGGAGCCAGCAGAGAGCCATAACTCTGACAGACACCTGTATGAGACTCATATGCTGTTGGAGTCAGACACCGGCTTTTGGCAGCAGGGGGAGAGGGATGTGAACATAGCGGACTGGAGGGGGACTGTGAAATCGCAGTTTGTCAGGGAAAAAACAAGGTTCCAGCTGTGGGCGCCCATCGACTAGCGGGTGGGAAGGGACAGCTGGAAGGAAGCTCCATCAGGAGGGGAAAGGCAGGGGTGGGGTCTCCCCACTAAGCCTATGGCATCCTGGTGAATTGTTTTGGCCTTTTGACCCAAACCAAACTAATCCACTTTTATTGTTAGCATTTTTCAACTTGCTATCATAGTTGTTATCATTGGCTTAAACATTACTGTTTTCTTTCCATTTTTTTGGCACAGAGTTTAACACAATTGTTCATTTATGGCCGCCCAGCCCATGTGTAACTCCCCATGGAACAGGGTCATGTATGGAGGAGTTGTTTTATCTCCTGCTGAAAGCAACACGTTTAAAATAGATTTTCTAGATCAGTCTTGGTGCGGTGTGTGGAGCTGGTGCTCAGACCGATGCAAAGCTCAGCCATCTGGTTTGTGAATCAGTTTAAATACCGAATACAGCAGACGGTCATACATGTGCATTTTGTCCATGGTATCCAACGATTTCAAATTAATTAAAAGGGTTTTAATTTCAGTTTCCGCTGCATTTGTGGTATCATAGATATTCTACATTGCCTTTTGGGCATAGAATACCAACACGATTCCAAAGCCTCAGCATGTGTCAGTAGTGATGGAACAGCATTGCTGTTTAGTAATTGCGAGTCGTTTTGCACATTACTCCATAGTTTAATTTATGTTCACTATGACACTCCTCAAAATGGCTGGGTCAGCAGCAGGCTATATAGAGAGAAGGATGAATGACGTGCATCTCAGAGTCCCCATAATCAACCTCTGCCACTGGGGCTTGGGTCTTATCAGGCAACCTTTAACTGTTTTGCTGTACTGATTTGAAGGGTTTAAGACCATTTTAACAGTTTAGTTGTATCAGCTATTTTACTCATCTCTCTCTCAAAATCCATATCCCAGATTAAAATAAATAAAATATCTATTTTGCATGGAAAAAAGCCATATTGTACAATAAGACATGGCACGTTTCCTCATCTTACATAAACCAAGGCTGTGCACTTAATACATTATACTGTTGCACAAAGTATATAAGGGGGAGAACTCGCTGCATGCATGTGAAAGATGACAAAAACCTTTTCAAGGCTTAAAAGGAGTTGACAATCATCTGTGCAGGATTAGATTTTTAAAGCTTCATTCATCACTCTGAGTTCATAGGGAGGAAGGAAGCTTGGATGACTGCGGGTTAAAAATGGAAAAGACATAACAGGAGGGGGAAAGGGAGAGAGGGAGAAAAACATTTTCAGGAATGAGTTTGTCGGAGCAGGCAGAGGGTATTGTTTCCTGACAGCTGGGGTCCAATAGAGTACTGAGGGAGGGGGGAAGGGGACCCTTATTCCCATCCAAAAGGGGGGGGGGGGGGGGATTCTTGGAGTTGACATCAGTCCTCTTCATTTTCACCACACTGCTCAAGGCTGAATCGCAGGTCCCAACTAATGGGCCCAAGTCCATACAACTGTCAGGAGGCCCTTGCTTTTAGATGCTGCTAGCTCCCTATTGAAACTTTATTTTGTTCTGTGCATACTGCTTAATGAATGCTGCTTTCTGGAGGGAAAACCAAAACAATACATTTTTCACTGTCTAATCTATGTCAATCACAAGTCCCTCCACAAATGAAACAAGCCCTATTGTGAGCGTTTGGTCTACCCTGGCCATGCCAGCCCCCAGCTCTCCCGCCCCTCCTTCCCTTATTGGACAGCTTCTAAGGGGACTGTGGAACATACCCTGAGACACTTTTAAATGAAAAATGAGCCAGTCTCCTTCATAGAATTGCCACTGTACTCATTTTTTTACATTTTACATTTTGGTCATTTAGCAGACGCTCTTATCCAGAGCGACTTACAGTAGAGTGCATACATTTTATTACATTTTTTTTACATACTGAGACAAGGATATCCCTACCGGCCAAACCCTCCCTAACCCGGACGACGCTATGCCAATTGTGCGTCGCCCCACGGACCTCCCGGTTGCGGCCGGCTGCGACAGAGCCTGGGCGCGAACCCAGCCCAGCCTGGGCGCGAACCCAGAGACTCTGGTGGCGCAGCTAGCACTGCGATGCAGTGCCCTAGACCACTGCGCCACCCGGGAGGCCGCAGTGGTCTAGTCGATGGAGCGGCTGGTTAGAGAAAGACCCCTTCAAAACGACCATCTTCCCCAACCATCCCTGTAAAATGTCTACCTCACACACCCAGTATCAGCAGTTCCTACGTCACTGTAGTCAACTACACACCAGCTGCACACTACGAGAGAGGGAGAGGTGGTAGGGGATCAACTCAGGGGGGGCCTCAGAGTTATTAAACTGCTTTCTAGAAATCTTTCCACACACACACACACACACACACACACACACACACACACACACACACACACACACACACACACACACAGGTCAGTGTTCCTCATGCAGGAAAAGCTGAGAGTAGTTTTTATATAGATCTTTCCTTCACTCCAAGTACGGGGCGGGAGCCTCAAATTAAAGTGGGAATGTCATGTTCTCTCTTCAAAATAACAGAACATTTAGGCTAAGAATCAAGGGACCCTTATTCAATCAAAATCAATAAAAAAAATTGTGTTTGACTAAAAACACAAAAACCTGGTCAACAGATTTGAATAAATCCCCCCAAAATAAATGCACGTACATAAAACCCAGAAAGGAACGCATGGTAAATAGAAAGATACTATTAAAAAGGGGGTTCCCATGGCTGAAGTCTTGTTGAATAATCTGTAAAAGATTTAAACTAAAATCAGCAATTACACTTTACAGTAAACTTCAGGGAGTCGTGTAATGCTTTGTAGATGCCCTTAATTTCATTAGAAACAAAACACCATTTGAGCAGGCCTAGGTTGGCCTCCATAGAGACACTGGTTTCACTGTAGAGACTGCTCTGGTGAAGAGTTTCAGAAGCTGTGAGAGCTGTGCAAATAAAGTCAACTTCTGCATCTATCTGATCCATTTCCATGCCTCTAATTGTCTTCCAGCCTCCCTCTGCCTCCAGAACTCAGAATAGACATCAGTAGAATACTGTGCTACTTATCAGGGACCCAGATGCAACAAAGGTGGCAAAGTCACCACAGAAAATTTCCCAAAAGCCAAGATGAAGCCCTTTGGTTTTTCGAACAGAGAGAATACAACATATGCTCTGGGGCATGCGGACTGCCAGAGTTGGGTTGTAATTGTTACATTTCTCTCACAGAGCAGGGGGAAACATGGCCAAGTGTCTTTGTCATCTCTGAAGTGTGTGCTGTCATACTGCTGGCCAGGCAACAACATCAGAGCATGGAGGAGAGGCGAGGCAGATGTCCGGACATTTGTTGTCAAAGTAAGTCAGACACTCTGCCAGAGACAGAAAAAACAGCCCAAACTTTTCCACTAACTATCTGCCGTTACAACTCCTTGAAAAGAATTTAATCAATCTGCGATTGACACATCCTCAGGGTATTTTGTTCTATAGTCAATCAACTACAAAAATGTGTCTTTGAAAATGTCTACAATGTCTATTTTAGGGACCACACACACTGCACCGAATGTTGATCTGCCGTTCATTCAGCACGGTGTGTTTTAGGGTTCACCCGCTGGTGGAAGTCATTTTCGCACAATTCTACATGTAGAATCGGTTTGCACTAGGTTTCTAAATTATGGCTGGCACTCGGTTCAGAAGTACTCTCGGCCAGGAAACGCTACCGGTGTGTCCGTGCCGAGCAACCTTGGCTAAAAATCCTATTTCTTGTTCCCCACATCACCATGAATCTCAGTGTTTGGAAATCACTGTTAAATGTTCTAACTTTTGATGATGTATATAAAGTTAAAAGTTGTAGCTGATGACATCTTTTTTTGAAATGCGCATTTTTCACATACAGTATGTTGACACTGGTATTGTGCTGGAGATAATAAAAATGAGGTTGAAAAGTGGTGGAGTTGCCCTTCCAATACCAGCAGATGAATTGACAGGGACACTCCAGGGCAGAAAACGTGCCTGGCGGGCAGGGTGTCTGCTCTGGGCTGGGGCCATCAACCCCACTCTCAACACTCTCTTCTCCAAACAGCAGGGAAAGAGGAATGCTTCCAGGGATTGCTCCAGCATATATGTCAATCACCTACTTTGTGGAGAGCCCCTCCCCATTGTTTTCTTTTGCCCCCCAACAGAAAATAAATGGGCCACACAGCTTGCTGTTAAGAGTGAGCTGTTAATGATCCTCTACCCATATGAACAGCAGCAGCACACAATGGCCTTGCCAATCCTTACGCCATAGTCCCTCCCTGCTTATTTCCGCTCAGATCACCTGCTTATGCAAGCCATTGCCACCTCTACTTGATCTATGCATGACATAAAATGAAAAAAATGGTCTCAATTTGAATTAAGATCCATTGTTTGCGGACATTACAGGCAATTACATAGACAATTAATAAGCAAACTCCAGCCCTCATTGTGCTAATTAGTGGTTAACTGACGGGGAAACGATGGGCAGTTATGCTGGTCAGCTTGGCTGCTACTGGCCACAGAAATAGCTGTTAGTGGAAAAACAGCCCATTATCCAGTAAAGTGGATTACCTTAAGAGGAAGTTGTCCATGAAAACAATCCTCAGGAAAACGAAGGAACTTAGAGAAAATATTATGGTGCCTACATAATTGATGGAAATAACAATTTGTTACCGTGAATATATCCACACCCTGTATTTATCATTTCTTATGTAAACATAGATATACACTGCCCACCTTTATGGAGTTGTCAGCAATTAACAAAAATGTTTTCACATTAAAGAAAAATATAACCTTGAATCAGTGTTTACATTGATCTTTGTGTCTAATAAAAGTTGATGAGCTAATCCAATGCAATAACAACTAGAAACACTTTATCAATTCACTTTCAAAGCCCCAAAAACAGTCCTTTAAGGATAAACTGTGTGCCAAATGCACAAGCCTTCAAATGGATACATTGCAAACTATGCCATTTTGAATCTGAGAACATAAAAATGATAGATGTGTTTGGTAGGATATGTGAATAGCGGGGTGATATTTCTCAACGCCCCAGCCCAGAGCAGACACCCAGGTTATGCATGGGGTTAACCCTGAGAAGGCTGCTGTCTCAAGCAGTGTCACTAGCATCCTTCTAATGGCTAGCACATTCAAAGTGTCCATTAGTACATGGAGGAGTGAAGTTAAGTGACTGTGACAGGGGCACTCCCTCAGCTCTCTGGGCCTCTATTGTGACCAGGTTGGTCGCCCTGCTCTCTTATTCACAGCCAGGGAAAAACTGGGTCAAAGGTCAGCCATCCAGAGTGCACTGGTTTCTATGGCAACATGGCCTATTAAGGCCAGGCTCATTGGCCTCTTAACATGCTCTTGTATACAAAAGAACTATTAGCGCAAAGAGGGAGAGAGGAGAGTGAAGAGGGGAGGCAGCGTGAGGGAGGTCTTAAACACAGTGGAGGGGCTTTGCCAAGATTCTAAATCAGTTACACACTGTGCCAAACAGTCCCAGATAAATCCAACATAACAACCATCCATGCTTTCTTACAACCATCAGTCTTGGTCAAATAAAGAGGTGACATCACTGGTCCATGCTCGTCTACAAAATACAAAGTTGACGTTTAAGACACAGAAAAACAAAGAAAAACTTGCAGAATCATCAACACTTTTTTTTTTAATTCAACCTTTATTTAACTAGGCAAGTCAGTGAAGAACAAATTCTTATTTACAATGACGGCTTACCCCAGTCAAACCCTAACCCGGACGACGCTGGGCCAATTGTGCGCCGCCCTATGGGACTCCCCATCACGGTCGGTTGTGATACAGCCTAGAATCAAACCAGGGTCTGTAGTGACACCTCTAGCACTGCGAAGCAGTGTCTTAGACCGCTGCGCCACTCGGGAGCCTAATTGGTTTGATGCTCAACAGAAAAAAGGCAGCTTGCGTTCTTTTACACATGCATTAGATTCATTTGTAAGGAATTCTAAATTACACAAACATGAAATAGATTAAGTTGTATTGAACTCAGTGAGCTTTAGTGTCATATGACTAGGTGATGTATATTCAGAAAAATGCCATACTGGTCTGCAAGCCCTGATTTATTTAGGCTGTTATTTAGGCTGCTAAAAATCAGATTCTATTTGTAAAGTCCCCACTAATGAATTTTGACTTCCGTCTCATTCCACTAGGCTAGCTGCAAAAACAAATGTATACAGAATCTCTTTTTACACGAACAAACAGTGCAAGCCCAAGATATACCTCTATTTTGGCCTTTCTGAATAGTGCCTTGAGGGTTTTACTAGAGAGAAAAAGACTGTGGCTTTAATGAGACAGCATTTTTGTAGCTCAAGCAGTTATTTTTATCAGGGTTAATTTTTATTTGGGGGGGGGGGGGGGGGGGTTGACATGATCAAGAATTATTGCCAGAGTTTAAAGCATGTTGCTACAGCAGAACAGTGAATGTCTCTTTAAACGAAGTACAGTATCGTTTTACTTTAAGACGATTTCAAATCAGATGTGGTTTGGAAAAGAAGCACTTGTTGGGGCGAAAGTTTGGAATAAGTTAGCAATTGTATTACAGAAAACAACGGCAGGCTGGTCAAATAAAACAATGTATAATTAGAGCCACAAGAAAATAATAATGTGTCTGGCAGGAGGCTCACTTTCTCATTCAAAGAGAGTAGGCAGTCACGCTGTTACACTCAATTATTTGAAGTAAATTATGTGGTATCTGGTTTCAATTGTGATAGACTACCCTGGTAAACTCAGTATTAATGCGGTCCAATGTCAAGCCATGCCACACTTATAACGGAGGAGACATTGTCCGTCTTTCACGTAATTTCCCCTGGCACTGTTTGTCCAGTAACACAACATTTTATTGTTTGGGGAGCAGCCTACTTTCATTGAAATGCACAGCCGTAAACCTCTGTAATTAACTCCAGAACTAGTTGTGACTAACAGTGGTTGGCTGGATGTTTAATGTAAAGCTCAAGAGAGAAATCAAATTAACTATCTCTCTGTGTGTGTGTGTGTGTGTGTGTGTGTGTGCTAAAAGTGCAATATCTACACAAATGACATCAATGAAACCTGCATTTTTCAGTTATACCCAAACACAAATGTACTGACAGAGACAGCATGGGTTACCAAGATAATGGAGCGTGTGGTGCCAGCCAAGCAGGTTAACATGCGATAATAACAGGGTAAATACCTCTACACAATAATCACTTCTAAACTGAGGTAGAAACAAAAAATAAACTTTTTCCAGAAAATGTAGATAAATATTTACACCTCTGGGTAAATTTGATCTTAAAACAAGGATAAGTCTGCCAAATTTAGTATAACTCCTCAGACCAGCTGACACAGGCAGGAGGCCGTGAAGCATCTTTGAGAAAGTCAGTATGAAAGAGGAGTGGTTAGGTGGGATACATAGGGGAGAAGGAGAGAGAAAAAGGGGCTAAATTAAACACATTTGTTTCTGCTCTCACATACCACAAGTCTTATGAAAACAGAGGGCTGATTGTGTTCACTCTGCAGCCCCCCCCACTCCAACTCCACCCCCCCTGCCCCGAGCACCAGCCCCTCCCCCCACACACAGCTGCCTGCAGATGCCTCCTGTGTTTGCACTGAGAGTAGGCACAAATCTCAGGGCCTGAAGTCTCAGCCCTGCCTCATCTCAGTTTTACTGCCTGACACCCCTCTCACCCCACTGCTAACCTAGTCTCTCTCTGACACACACACTGTGGGTATGCATGCCTGAACTTGCAGCCCATACATCAGAGTTAAGTTGTTCAAGTTTAATATGGCAGCATTTTGGACTTTAAAAAACGTATTTACATCATTTGTAATCAAACAAAGTTATTGCTGATTCACATTTTTAGAGAAAAAAAAGTAAAATGCACCAAACAAAGGAAACAATAAAAAAAAGTACAAATATTCAAAATGTTCACTAGTACAAACATATATAAAATGACACTTTCCAAAGAAAGTTTCTGAAGATTTTAGGCCAATGGAAAGCCAGAGCAAGTGATCAGCCCATCCCTCTGCCTGCCAGTCCCCTGCCTGCCAGTCCCCTGCCTGCCAGTCCCCTGCCTGCCAGTCCCCTAATTCCAGAAACATCTATCTTTAGGAGGGACACGGAGCAAAACGAGCCTGGGTCATAAGGTCCTCTACCTCTTCAAGGTTCACCAAGTCGTCAGAGCAAAACAACGGAGTAGTAAGCATATGCAAGGAACCTTCCCCTTCCTGAGCACACAAGAACCGCTCAGTCCCTGTCAACACTCAGGAAAAACCTCTGGAACAAATACTTTCCGGAGTGATTGGAGGAAAAGGGAGAAGGATGAAATTCAGTGAGCTTAAAGAAAGAAAAAATCTTTACGGATAATAAATGCCATGTCAAATTAAATCAAATGATCTGTATCTGAAAGGGATTATAGGAAGTACCAAAGGCACAATACTAGCCAAGAGTCCTGATGAATGCCAATGATATCATGGAGATTTTCATGATATCAGGGAGAATGTGGCCCACTAAATGTCAATGGAATGATATTGAATCAGGGTTGGGGTCAATTACATTTACATTCCAGTCAATTCAGAAAGTGAACCAAACTCCAACTGAAATTTTAATTTTTTTAAATTAAAAAGCATTGAAGATAATTAGAATTTTAGTATACTTCCGGAATTGACTGAAGTTAAATGAAATTGACCACAACCCTGATAGAAATCCATAAAGATGCAACTACACCAACCCATGGCTAACCTTGCCAATTTCAAAAAAAATATTCCAGTCTTTGCATATTACTATCATTCAATCTGAATACATTCTTATGAGAGGGGAAAGGTGATTATGACCAGGGGCTGCAGCAAATATCAGATTCCCAGGCAGGGGTAGAGCTAAGGGGAGGCCCCTACCAATTACACTGAGTGTTCAGGAAAGTAGAGCCAAGATCATGCTGCCACAGACCTACCTGAACACCAACCACTCTCCACAAATCACCACTAGAAATACTGCGTATACTGTTCAGCTCGCATAGTAGTTTTGTTGAGATTGGAGAAATATATCTTTATATATTCTTTCCTAAAAAACAATTCTCTCCCACTTCACAATGCAACAAACTCCTTCCAAATCCAAAGTGCTCACTCCTGCAAACAATTAGAGATGACCTGAGCACTGTAAGCTGTGTGTGTCAGATAGAGAGGGGGAGAAGGAGCTGATGGAGGAACGAAGGGGGCGAGAAGGGAGAGGGGAGCTTGTGCACAATTACAGCAGGGATTTATGGCCTGAGAAACAATTTATAAATCACAGCGCCTGAGCTAATGTGATCCAGATTGCTCTCCATGCAGCTGCAATTTTGGTCTGTGTGAAACTGCATAATAAACCTGACTGGAGGTCATTTGTTGGGTGGTGGTGGGGCGGAGAGAAACTGGAGTTGTGGGTGGGGGCTAACGAGGGTGAGGTCTTTGGCTCGCAAACTCTGGAGGTGTTTTAGACAAAAATGCTGGGAGTCTTATATGTCGGGTGGGAAGTTTTGCTGAGGTGCAAAATAGGATTGTTGATCTTGACAGATGCTCGAGACAAAGTGTTCTTGCGTAAACCTCACAATATGACTTTTCACATGCAAATAATAAGTCAGACGTTTATAAAAAGCTCAGTAAATCAAAATGCCATTTTGTATTGCGGTGAAAGGTAATTGAAGGAGAGCACCAAAGCAGGCCTCTAGCAAAAATACTAATCTTGTCTTTGAACAAATTATATTTATACAATGGCACTAGCCTAGCTTGCAATAAGACGCTATATCCATGTCTCAGGCACAAGTTCTAAGCCAATGTCATTACACCCATGTGAAAGAATTTAGCCACCATAATCAAATCAATGAATTAGACCGAAAATGAATTTTAGATTGTGATGAGGGGGAAAAAACGAGAATAGTGTGGCTTTTTCCCTCTCTTTTCGTATCTTAGGGCTGGTGTGAAAAAGGGAACGGATGTGCTCAGTGAACCCGGGGCTTTGGTGACCACTCAGCCAACTGGCCCTGAACCTTGACCTCTCACCCTTCACCCTGGGGGGCAAACAAAGCTCTGAGTGACATCTGAAACAGGAGACCCTATGGGGAGAGAGTGTCTGGACAGGGCTGAACTGACCCATTAACTCTGCTGATAAGATTTAGTGCCTTTTTTGTTGTTTCGTGTCTTAAACCATGGGGTAGCACACAGCTCAATCAAAATAACGAAGCAAGCAACTAATTTGAGGTTAAAGTCTTCATCTCATTTATTTGCCAACGCCTCCATATTATACGAAAACAAACAAAAACTGTTCCCTAATGAACGACTTCACCCGCCTGACGCCAAGCTTAACTGTGATTACCAACAACAAGCAGGAGGGGGGTTCCATGGAGCTAGTGTTAATACATGTTTAACGAGGGGCTTTGCTAAGCTCAGACTAATATGAATTATAGCAAAGGAGGAGGGAGAACAGAATAACATGGCAAAACACATTACTGAAAAATACAATAAAGATGAAACAAACAATTCCCAGTGTGTTTATAAGGAGCTCACTGAAGATTATTCACCACTCTTCCAAAGCGTTTCAACACAATAGCTCATGTAAATAGCCTTCTAGCATTAGCATGTTGTAAACAAAAACACTGGAGAAAGTTGATGGAAAATGTGGTGTATAGAAGTAATGTGAGCCTTGGTCTCCAGAATGCTTAAAGCCACTGTAGTATTTAAATCAGGCAAGGAGGGAGGAAGACTGGGTGAAGGCAGCATTCTGTAGCTCAGCTGTGAGGCTCTAAGCCGTTGCCCTAGGGTCTTTGTCCTGCCTTTCAGGGCAGGTCTGAGGTAGTCAAAGACCCTATTCATGAACAGCGCTCCCCCTGCCAACACCCATACAGCCCCAGTCAACTCAGCCCACAGCTATAGAGCCTTTCCATTTCACACGAGAATCAGACTTGCCCCCAAAGCCTGCTTCAGGGATTTCCAATAGCAGGCCTTTCCAGCCCATGTACAAATCAAACAAAAGGACTCCTTGGACTATTCCATGTCATATAGGCTTGATTAGAGCTTTTTTTAATGTAGCTAGCTGGTCTGACTATGCAGCAAATAAATCATTCACATTTGTAAGGATTTTGTATCAAACCATGTAAATGGATGAGGGGTTTTGCCAGTGGAAGGTGTAGAGGAGTGCAACAGCACATAGACACCCCACACTATATTTTTTGTGTGGACATTTTTTCAGAATACATTTCAAGTCTTATTCTTTAGTATACCATTGATCAATCATGCTAGTGGACAACCATTTCAAAATTCTGAAAACATATATTTGAAGACAAATATGGAAAAGTGTCAAATGAGGGAATCACAAGGACAATTCAAGGCAGAAGGAAGAATCCCAATATCACTTGAAACCGATGCTTTAGGATCTCAGCTGGAATTCGTCAGTGTGTTGAACATTGCATCATGGTTTTAAATATGCCATGAAAGGCCATAAAACTACAAATCAAACTATGAAAAGCTGTAAAAAAATATATAATATATACATACCTAAAATATACACATCTCATCTGACTAACTGGATCCACAAGTCTAGGTGGAGACAACGAAGCTACACATTTCAGATTACTCGAGTCTTCGCTTTGGCTTTAATCAAATTTGACGCTCTGTAGAACACTGTGACTCCTTAACCCCTGTAAACCAATTGTACTTGTTATGTGGAGGTCGCTAAGGGCACCCAGGGGCAATAGAGAATTGCATATGTTTGGACATCATCCACATCAACAAGCTGAATGATAACTAAATAACCATTTCCGTTATGGCATTACACTGAAAGCTCTGTCAGCGTCCATCAGCTGTGCTCCTAGGACTGACTGTCACAATGTGCAGAGCTGGCGGTCCAAAACTGCTGTTCCACCTATATGCCTTATCCCAGAGCAACCTTGATTTTTGATTTAACCCACCTGGAAGACCATGTGTGTTGAATTTAGGCAATCACTGAACTGATCAATTAGCACAGTTGGTCAGGTGTGGTGCCTAGTTGGACCAAAATCCTGCAGTACCTGCGACACTCCAGGAACAGGGTTACCTACCCCTTATCACCTTTCCCCTCTCGCCTTATCCTAAGAACCTTGTTTGAAAGTGTTGCATCTTCCCCAGACATCTTCCTCTCAACAAATTAATAATTTGAGTGAAAGTTTGTAAATTGGGTAAATAAAGCTTATACACTCTTCCAAGATACATTAATCTGCTGCTTGTAAATGTATTCAAGCTTACAGTGCATGTACTATAAACACTAGCATTATTACACTGTAAATATGTATGAAATTGTAATAGGAGTTGAAATGGGAGTAGCACGCCAGTTCACACTTTAGTGAACTTGTTACGCATTGTATTGACACCATGAACACTCATATTTCTGACAAATGTTTTGAAGTGTCATGTAATCACCTAGGTATGTACAACTTATAACCGAGGAACACTTATGTATGCCCAAGAAAACACATTTTCATCCACCTGTGTTAATGTGGCATCTAGGACCTTTCTGTAGAATGAATGCAGGTGCAATGTGCTGTCTCGACATCCCTTACCAGGAGACTTGAGCCAGGGCGAGCAGTGCAAAGCCACAGCACCGTTATGGGGATTTGCTTTTCTGGAAGGAGACGAACTGATTTACAACTTCAACAAGAAGAGCAGCTGCTCCGCTCACTAAAGTCATCCTGGAAAGATACCCATTCATGTCTTTAAAAACTGGGTGGTTCAAGTCCTGACTGCTGATTGGCTGAAAGTCGTGGGATATCAGACCATATGCCACAGGTATGGCAAAACATATATTTTTACTGCTCTCATTATGTTGGTAATCAGTTTATAATAGCAATAAGGCACGTGTTGGGTTGTGCCTAAGAGCAGCCCATAGCTGTGGTATATTGGCCATATACCACACCCCTTCGGGCATTATATCTTTAATATAGTACAGGTTGGAGAGTCTACTCTGGCCATACTAGCATATACTTAAGAATTATTATTTATTTTTTACCTACGGTAACCTACCTGTAGTTACTTTACTTACTGTACCCTGCGTTCTTGGAAGTAAAGATTGCAGAGTAGACCTAGAGAAAGCATTTCCATGGCCTTCATATGAACTTAGGTGAAACCAGATTAATATCTGAGTACCAAGGAATCTAGAACTGTATGATCTGATAGTATCATGCAGCTGTCTGATTGGCCTGCTAGGGAAGGGCAATGCATTCTGGTCCACAGCAGAGTAGCGCTCTGTGGGGGAGAGAATCCCTCAGATAAGAGAGCCTCAAGGTCTGGAAGCTGGCCGACCTCGGGATAACAACCAAAAGAATAGCAAGGCCCATATCTACCCCAGTTTATGCTCCCACCACCACCACATCTCATCAACAATCTCTCCTCTTCCCAGCTCCCTCCGTCTCCTGCTGCCTGCAGAGCTTAAATTAAAACCAGCTGTTTGGAATACCAGACTGATGAAACCCTATTTAGATTTTTTTCTTCCTGCTGTACAATCAGGTTTTATAGCGTGGAGTGAGGACTTTAGTGTACACTTTAAGAGAGCTAACGTTACTTAATGTGCTATAAAACGGGGCTCCACGACATGAGGACCACATACAGAAGGAATCCCAAAGCCCTGAGTAGTGGAGCCGTCACTGTGTCCCATCCATCAGCCAGGGCCCAATCACCTGGGAGGCAGATTGATTACCCAGACCCCTTGATAAAACCAGGGAGCCAAACTCCCTCCTAAACGGAGGCTTACTCCTAATACCGGAGAACATAGACATTAGTGAGCATGAGACATGCTGGCATTAACATGATATATTATCCAGCCTCCACAACCTCCTGCTCATGTCATGACAACCGTTTTATTTTCAATACAATTAACAGCTGTATGGCCTTGCTAGGAGCTCCATTGTTTAGGGGAGGATTCCACATATCACGATGGTGGTGTCATGGCTTAGCCCTTACCTCAATGCCGAAGTTGACGAGTTTGTCTCAGACTCAAATTGCATTGCTTCTACCTTAGCTCATCTGGCTCTCTGAGCCCCATGACGGCCCATCCCGAATACGCTAGAAAAATAAGAGCATCTGCTAACAGAGGGCTGTCCATGTACACCACACAGCCTGTGGTATGCTGAGAGCTCTTTTCCCTTTAGGCATGGGGGAGGTCAGGAAACTGCCTTCACAGTGTTGAAGTTATATTATGTGGAATGAGTGGCATACAGGTATACATGATCCACACTCTGGTGTCCTGAAACCTGCTGCTGGGGTTTAAGTTGATAGTTCGGGATTTTTATCTACTTGATCTACTTCCCCAGACGCAGATAAACTTGTGGATACCATTTGTCTCTGCATTCAGTGTGAAGAAAGTTCCCAACTTGCGTTAGCGCAAAACTACCTCAAACTTGGTTCATACTGGACAGAGGAGTTCAGCTGACTCCGGGGCAGTAGATAAAGGGATTCAGAGCCAAAATCCCGAACTATCCCTTTAATGATCCGCATCATTACATTGACTCAAGCCATTGACTCATCTCACCTTTTAAATGTGATAAACACTTACTCGCTACACTTATTCAGTCGATCCACAGACCACACCGTCATTTACCATGTGTGCGCTTGGGTGGTCTGTTTTTTTGGAGCAATGCACATCTTTTGGTTAACCCGATACCTCAACAGTCCATGCATTTCTAGACTCCCAAATAGCAAAATTCACAAAGGGACGATAGCAGAGATTCTTGTTGTTGTCTTCTCACGTTGGAAAGATTACCAGCACTGTACACTTATTTGAAATAAAACCTACTGCATATTTAAATAATAGCTAAAACATTAGCTAAAAACATTACCTTGCTACTCCGCTAGCAGCTTGCTAGCTAAAAACAGTAAGCAAGCTAGCCTTTAATCTTAGCACATCTCCCCCATGTGAAATAATCAGATTTATAAATAATATGCCCTGGAAAATATTATTACACTTGCCAGTGTAACCTACGACAATAACATACATTATCCCAGTTCGATATTTTTTATTTAACCTTTATTTAACTAGGCAAGTCAGTTAAGAACAAATTCTTATTTACAATGACAGCCTACCTGGGAACAGTGGGTTAACTGCCTTGTTCAGTGGCATAACGACAGATTTTTACCTTGTCAGCTCGGGGATTCAATCTAGCAGCCTTCGATTACTGGCCCAACGTTCTAACCACTAGGCTACCTGCAGGCCCTGATATGCTGCTTGAATGCATCAGATAAAGATACAGCACATGGTTACAGCTGTTTTAACCCTTTCAAAATAGCCTACAATCATGTAGTTATTGCTTCTAAACAAAATGCATTTGAGGGGGATTCTATTAAGGCTATAATGTTGCTTGGTTTATTGTTTAAAACAGTCGCTGAGATTATAATTTGGTTATCAATGCAAAATAGACTGCCAATTTGATGCATATAGATCAGATCAATGAACCAAGCGAGTTGGTTCAGCCTCATTATCTACACAACACTGCCCCTACCCAAAGGAAGGAATAATGCGATGCTTTTCAAAATTTGAGTGGAGAAAATCTGCGTAACAAGCGCCGTATGCAGGCCTACGTACTACAAGAGACCGCCTATTTTGTGATGAAAAACGACATGCACGTTATGCACTACGATCTAAGGTGCCTGTCAACCAGCTCCTTACTTACACCTGTAAAAGTAGGCACAGCGATTTTTTGTGTTATATATATAATTTTTATAAACGTGTTATTTCTACATACTGTAAAGTAAAACAGATGCTATCAATGTGGATTTGAAAGGTATTCATGCTTTGGCTGGCAGATGATCTATCAAGTTCAACAAAAAGTAGTCCCGATTTCTTCATGAAGAAAAGTACTGTACCACATCTGAAACTCTGAAGTAGTTCTGGCCAGACCTAATGGATGTGAAAAACACATATCTGGGATAAATAAATTGATAAAAACACATTTGCACACATATTCATCTTGGCACTTCAAAGGGATTCATTGATGTCACAGAACGTAGGGAGTCTGTGGCTGAGGGGGGAGGGGGTGGTTATCCCTTCCTCAAAGGGTGCTGAGATGCTCCTGATGGGCCCTGCTCTTGAGAAGCCAGCGAGTGCTATAAACAGAATTTCTAATGGCAGGCGGGAGGGTTGGTGGGTAGGTGGTGAGCTAGCAGGAGAGGGGTGGCGGGTGGAATTGAAGCCAGCTCATGCTTTTCCACAGAGACCAAAGAGGGAGGAATAGAAACCAGGACTGGCACCATTTCACACACACTTCAATACAAGTGCTGTTATGAACTGTACATGAACAACCCTGAGTCTGAAAGATGAAATACAGAGAAATATCCCTCCTCCCAGAGACACCGGAAAAGAGGTAGGCTGAGATTCTAGAGCAATGACCTAAGTAGCATCTTCACCACTTCATGAAGTAATCAGTAGAAATGTTAATGCCAAAACAAATGCCTCATCTCTCAAATGTAAAACCAAGTTCCTATAGTGTTAAAAGTGGTTTGTATTATTTTCATTCAATTACTATAGAAGGGGTGGGTACGTCTACTAGAGAAAGGTTTTCATACAGACTTTAGGACATGCATGCCTTCAGAAAGTCTTCGCATCCCTTGACTTTTTACACATTTTGTGGTGTTACAGCCTGATTTTAAAATGGATTACATTGAGATTTGGTGTCACTGACCTACATGTCAAAGTGGAATTATGTTTAGACATTTTTACAAATTAATTACAAATGAAAGGCTGAAATGTCTTGAGTCAATAAGTACTCAACCCTTTTATTATGGCAAGCCTAAATAAGTTCAGTCGTAAAACTTTGCTTAACAAGTCACATAATAAGTTGCATGGACTCACTGTGTGCAATAGTGTTTAACATGATTTGTTAATGACTACCTCATCTCTGTACCCCACACATACAGTTATCTGTAAGTGAAATTCAAGCACAGATTCAACCAAAGACAAGGGAGGTTATCCAATGTCTCGCAAAGGGCACATATTGGTATATAGGTACAAATTAAAAAACAGACATTCAATATCCCTTTGAGCGCGATGAAGTTATTAATAACACGATGGTGTTTCAATACACCCAGTCACTACAAAGATACAGGCGTCAGGCCTTACAGGCCTTACTCTGTTGCCGGAGAGGAAGGAGAGGGCGGCAGGTAGCCTAGTGGTTAGAGTGTTGGGCCAGTAACCGAAAGGTTGCTGGATCGAATCCCTGAGCTGACAAGGTAAAAATATGTAATTCTGTCCCTGAACAAGGCGGTTAATCCACTGTTCCCCGGTAGGCTGTCATTGTAAATAACTGATTATAGGAAACCGCTCAGGGATTTCACCACGACGCCAATGGTGACGATGACTTTAAAACAGTTAGAGTTGAATGGCTGTGATAGGAGAAAACTGTGGGTGGATCAACAACATTGAAGTTACTCCGCAATACTAACCTAATTGAGCTTTACACACAATTCAGATGTGAAAAGCCCTTACACCTTGCCCAAACCGGCTGCGCGCTATCGTGCATAAATGTATTTCCCCCCCCCCACACTAAACGCGATCACGACACGCAGGTTAAAATATCAAAACAAACTCTGAACCAATGACATTAATTTGGGGACAGGTCGAAAAGCATTAAACATGTATGGTAATTTAGCTAGTTAGCTTGCACTTGCTAGCTAACGTTAATTTGTCCTATTTAGCTAGCTTGCTGTTACTAGCTAATTTGTCCTGGGATATAAACATTGAGTTGTTGTTTTACCTGAAATGCACAAGGATCTCTACTCCGACAATTAATCCACACATAAAATGGCCAACCGAATATTTCTAGTCATCTCTCCTCCTTCCAGGCTTTTTCATCGTTTAAATTATATGGTGATCGCATCTAAACTCATTGTATTACCACGACTACCGGCAAAACAGTTCATCTTTCTATCACCCACGTGGGTATAACCAATGAGGAGATGGCACGTGGGTACCTGCTTCTATAAACCAATGAGGAGATGGCACGTGGGTACCTGCTTCTATAAACCAATGAGGAGATGGGAGAGGCAGGACTTGCAGCGCGATCTGCGTCAGAAATAGGAATGAGTTCTATTTTAGCCCTTGGCGTCGCAGACGCTCGTTGGCGCGCGCGAGCAGTGTGGGTGCAATAATTGAATAACATGGATTTCAAAATTTATTTTGCGACGCTCGCGCACGCGACGTGTCCGGTCTGGTCAGCATGTTAGAGACTTACCCAGAAAAACTCACAGCTGTAATCGCTGCCAAAGGTGTTTCAACAAAGTATTGACTCAGGGGTGTGAATGAGATATTTCTGTATTTTATTTTCAATACATTTGAAAAAAAAATAATCTAAAACTTGTTTTGACTTAGTCATTATGGGGTAGATGGGTGAAAAATAAATATATTTAATCCATTTTGAATTCAGACTGTAAATGTGGAATAAGTCAAGGGGTATGAATACTTTCTGAAGGCACTGTATCAGAACTTTAATCTGGGTTACAGCTGGATATTAAAAAGTGTTAGTAGAACACGGTTATACAGAACCTTATTTTCCTTTAGTTTAGCCAAATAAACTTGTAGGACATTTCATTTACCCATTGCAAGCAATAAGCCCACTTATGACAAATACTGTATACCATTTTAGAGGTGAGATGTGTGCAGGCCTTAACGTTCCTGATGCAATCTTTTTTTAATAGAAATGCTGCCACTAAATTGATGTAGATTTGTTTGCCTTTGAAGAAAAAAATCCTTTCCAAAACATAAACCTAGTCCAAAATGTTGCTCCGTTTACACCGTCCTTGGTTAAAAAAATATTTGCAAGCTTACATCAAGATTACTTTCAGCAGTCGCACACAGCATCGAGGCTTGTCAGAATGAGAGCTCTGGACACTGTTCCCTCTGTAGCAGAGCACAGACAGAACCTCCCCTGCTGCGCTCCTCACCACACCCCTGCACCTCCACCATTGGGACTGCAAGGTGAGTGGAAAAGACAGTGGTCTACCTGATTAAAAGATAGCTCCACACAAATGCCGCACTTCCGACTTACCCCCACACCAGTTTGTTGCCAGTGTTTTATGTTAATGTCAACTCTAGAGTAATTGTGTTTCCATAGCTAGGCCTGACAGTGAGACTTGGGAAGAGCAGAATCAACATCCTCTGCATAATCAAATCAGTTGCTTTGTGAGAAGCTGTTAAAGTTCAGTTAGACATTGTTATGTAAATGGTGGCTGAAAAGTACCACTGGCCTGTCTGGCTTTGGCCCCAGGTGAAAAACTGGTCCTCCGGAGCCATGGCCCAGTGAGACACGGGTGCCAGCCCCCGTAGATGGAAACAGAAAAGTCTGAGCCTTTTGGGTAAAACACTGACGTAAATCCTCAGTGGAAATGCGCCAGAATACTGTTTGCTTATACAAGGTGAGGCCCTTTTTTTCAACAAGACAATGTCATGGTTTACTTTTCTTTGTCAACATATTTTTAAACACCAAAAAGACTGGAAAAAGGAAGACGTCAGAGAGGCATGCAATTGTAGTACTGACATGTTCAGACATTGTAGCAGCACATTCACGCCCTAATTGACTAGCACACATGCATTTGATTCAGTTGTATCCAGGTGACTTAGCCTACCTGACACACTGCACCCACAAGAGATAATTCACTGTTTACTGATACAACATTGTAAAAAGGGAGTCCCTTAAAAAAAAAAAATCTTGACTGAAATATAATAGGGCCAATAAACCTTAGCGTTTTGAACAATTCCTCCAGCACTCTTCACTGAGAGTTCCTAATCACATCCATTTACAATAGGCCTAAAAAACAACACTATCTGACAGTCTACCTCACAGGGGAAAGCCTCCTTGGCCCTCACCCATGACAACAGTCTGGTGAAACGTCTTTCCAAAAGCAAAGTTCCTCCTGAACTCTCAGCGGATTACAGCGGAATTTCAGCTCAGAACAGCCACTAAATCAGTTATGCTTCTCCCTCTAGAGATTTGTGTTGTGCTGAGCCAAAGTGTCTTACATTGCTCATGATAGGGTTGTCATTTGCACATTCTTAAGTTGTGCCTCAAAACAATAGACATACCATACTAGATTAAACCAGAAACACTGGACTCGGGGGTAAAAACAAGGCGTATTCTACAGAAAGCATGCTGGTCTCTTGAGAAAAGCCTAAGAATAATGCTTATTCAGCTGTTACTGTTCTCTTCGTCTGGATATTACGTTACTTCTAAAAACATGGAATATCAATTGATTGAAAATACCCATCTATTGTCATAGTCTATAAATTACTCATATTTATTTCTAAATTAATTCTATCACATAGCTTGCAATTATTTCATCCAGTTATTGGGAGGCCAGAAGGGGGAGTTGTTGACAGTATTGTTCGAGAGAGAGAGAATGTACCTTGGGGAGAAAAAGTAAGACTTCTCTAACAGTCTCACCTAAAAGTGAGACGTATGCAAAATTGGCAAGGCAGAGTTGTTGAAGCACCTCTACTGTGCCTATGTTCGTGTTTACATTCCTTTTTCTGATCCACAGGTATTCTGAACTCTGTTTTATTCTTATTCCTGATATGTACATCTTTAAAAACAGACACTGCAGGCCAAATCCATTGTTGTTGTTGTTTATTTTTTATGTAGTAACTGTTCAGAGCTAGAGAACAACATATTTTCGACACCAGTCTACTGTATGAAACAACTTGAAATCTGCAGCTTGAGGGCTATTAGGTATTCTGTTTGAGAGGCTTAACTTTTATGCCCTTCATTTATATACATAGGAGAGAACCAATCTGGAGCAATGATGTCAAAGTCAACAAGACAAAGTTCTGGTATGAGCCTGTATAGAGATCTCAATCAGTCTCCAGCTAACGAACCAATTAGGAAACCTTGCAGGTATGTACACAGAGCAAATGTACAGTGCAAATGTTACTGTGGAACTCATTAGTTTAACAAACTTGTGTACCCAATGTTTGAGCAGAGACCAATGATCAAGTATTCTCCATTAAATGCAGCTATATCCAACTCGGCATACCAATTTAAAAAACTATCATTGTAGGCTAAAAAGATTATAAATTCAACATCAGATTATTCAAAGTCAGAGCATTTTCTACTAAGTCCCAGGCAGTGAGTTTTATTCAGCTCCATATGGCAATACCAGTAAATCAGTCACAGTTTAGGACTACTTGTTCAGTAAATATCCAGAGTATTCCAGCCAGCCATTGTATCACTGTGGCTGCTCTACCAAGGTGGTGCTCTTTGACAGAACGGGCTCAACATGGCCCATTAACCTGATTCTTTCCTCCCCCTATAGTTTGGGGGAGCTCCAGAAGTATTGGTATGTGACACATTTGTTGTTGTTTTGGCCCTGTACTCCAACACTTTGGATTTTGAAATGATACAGTGCAGACTGTCAGCTTTAATTTGAAAGTATTTTCATTCAAATTGTGTGAACCGTTGAGAAATTACAGCACTTGTTGTACATAGTCCCCCCATTTTAGGGGATCAAAAGTATTGGGACCTCATTTACTTATACAGTATGTGTATTAAAATATTCAAAAGTTTAGTATCTGGTCCCATACTCCTACCAAGCAATGATTACATCAGGTTTGTGACTAAAGAACTTGTTGGATACATTTGCTGTTTGTTTTGGTTTCATATTATTTTGTGCCCAATGGAAATTAATGGTAAATATTATATTGTGTCTTTTTGGAGTCACTTTCATTGTAAATTAGAATTGAATAGGTTTTTAAACACTTCCACATTAATGTGGATGCTACAGATGCACACATATCAAAATGCTAACCTCACCCGTTATTTTAACAGTGAGAGGTTAGCATGTCTTGAGCATATAATATTTGTCTGTATCTTTCTCACTCATCATTATTTATGATTCATTCAAGACTATCCATAATCACAGTAGCATCCACATTTGTGTAGAAGTGTTCAGAAACATAGTCTATTCTTATTTACAATAAATTGACTCCAAAATGACACAATACATTATTTAGCATTCATTTCTACTGGGCACAAAATAATCTGAAACACAACCAAAACTAGCAGCAAATGCATCCAACAAGTTTGTAGAGTCACAAGCTTGATGTAATCATTGCAAGCTAGAAATATGGGACCAAATACTAAACTTTTGACTACTTTAATAGACATTAGTGAATTTTTCCCCAATATTTTTGGTCCCCTAAATTGGGTAGACTATGTGCAAAAAGTGCACCTCATAGTCATAGCTTCATTTCAAATCCAACGTACTGGTGTACAGAGCCAAAACAACAACAAGTGTGACTGTCCAAATCCTTTTGGAGCTCACTGTAGCTCCAGCATTGGTACACTTAGAGGGAATGTGGATCCCTCCCCAAAGCAACTGAAATTGAGAAAGAAAACCGACAGCCCTCCAGACTCACTTTTTGTTTAGGAGTTTTTTCTTTTTCTGAACAAAATCAAAACCATGGTGGGAGGTAGAGCTCTGGGTCCCAGCATGCTTTGTGAGGGGTCATGGAGGAACAACATGAGGTCAAGACAGGGTTTACCAAAATGTTATCATTTCCCTCACTCAACATAATAAATAGGATATATCTGCTAAAATACTAAGTCAATTTTCTGTATCTGGAATTGGTTTTCATTGTAAATAACATTATTAGTATATGGGGTCTGGCACATTTTGCAAAAAACACCCAGAAAAAACTACTTCACTGACTTTGGATATGTTTAACATTTTGGTAAACTTGCACACAAAAGACAAAGGGGGGAGAAAGGAAGGAAAAATATCCAGAAGGAAGCAACAAGAGGGGAAATATTGTATATTTGTCCATACAATTAATAGTATTGTGATGTGAGTGAAGTGCATGGATTGCTTGCAAAAAGATGGATCATACAAAATGTTCTACACGAAATGGTCTTAATTTAAACAACTTTTCATCTCATTGCCAAATTCCGGATATGAATCCACAAAAATAGTAAAAATTCTAATCTTAGATTGAAGGAACCGAAATTAAGGCAAACATCTGAATGTATCCAGAAAAATGTCAAAGGGCCATATGAGAGTGAAAAGTATAAACAGAAAACACAGGCCTTCTACTTAAACTAGTATTTTCTTTTGACTATTCCTACAAAACAAATGTCATGACTTGAGGAGCAAACAAACATCTCCACAGTGGTATGAACCTTGTGTGCAGAGAGTAGGCATTTAGTTAATGAGCCCCAATGGAGACCTCCAATGAAGCCATCAAGCGCCTGCTCAGAATAACAATGGTCAACTAACGCCTCACTAATTGAATGGAAGGTACAGGGAGGCAGGGAGAGTTGGTTTGAAACAGTGAAAAGGAGACAGAAAAAAGCAGATAAAGGAAGGGGGTTATTGCTTTTCAGTGAAATGCTTCACTGGTCCCATCCAAATCACTCGCTTTTGGGGCTGAGAGAAGGATTGTGGGATGGAAATACTCTTAACAACAACAGTATTTCATTAGGTGGTTTCTCAAAGAAGTTTATGCTAGCCACATTGGTTTTAATTGATTTGATGCACAGAAATGATATTTTCTTTAACTGTTAATTATATATAACGGATAACAATATCTACATGAAATGGATACAGAAATCTGAAGTGTGTACATATTTCTTCTCTACAAGCAGGCCTCGTAATAGTGTATTAGATTAGTGCACACTGTTCCTCCATAATATGCCACACAACCTGCTATACATTGTGGTATATGGAAAATAGATTTTGTAGGAAATTATGTCATTACAGTAGGCATACATTTTTTTGGGGGGGATGACACTTTCTAAATCATGGGCATATGACTTTGGGTAAATAACTGGTCTAAAACCAATGCTGACATGACAGTTAATTCAAGAAAACCTATCTTGCTGAATGCCCTTGTTATGGGACACTACTGAGACCTACTGCATGTTGTTTTGATCAGGTCTTTAAACTGCAACATCTGATGCCATGTGCATCAAGTGTCTAAGAGTGCAGGTATCATGCACCCAGAAACTATTGCCAAGGTTTGCTTTATGCAAATTGTTGAATTTGGGCTCTAGGGAACATTGAATGGGCTTAAAACGTATGGATCTCAATGTAGTATGTACTTAGTACTGGAGTCGGATGAGTTTTTGCTGATAACTACCTTATTGAGGAAAAGCGTAATTACTATGCCTGCGATATGTGGTTGTCCCACCTATCTTCAGATGAACGCACAAACTGTAAGTCACTCTGGATAAGAACGTCTGCTCAATGACTAAAATGTAACAAGTTGTTGCTAACCAGGCCAGTGCCACAGCTTCAGTTGAAGAATCACATTTACAAAATGATGATACTGCTCATATTTATCATACCATATACACTTCTGCCTCAAAATAAATAGATCAACGTCTTGATTAATCATGGACTTCATGAGAATTGGAGATTGAGTCTAAATTGGCAGTTAATATCCTACAGAAGGCTGACGGGAGAAAATCCCCAAAGAACAAAAGAACTAGTTACTCCTTGAGAGGCCACACTAAGGGAATATGGCAATCTGGTTATGCAGAATTAACTTTTACGCATGCCTTTAGTGGACAGCAGATGCAGATTAGTGGCAACACTGAAGAGTAACTTTTGCTGAACTTTGTTATGGCCACTCACCGTTCTTGCGCTAGGGGACAGGGCCCCATTGGATATGTAGGGGTTGGTAAGATCTGGGATCATGAAAAACGGGTACCCAGGATAATGGGGACTCTTGAAAAAGCCACCATCTTGCTGTCTTCTGAATGCTGTAGGGACAGAGCATGGAAGTCAGTATAGAAAAGGGACATCACTATAATATGAAATGCATTAAAAATATATTAAGCAACAGAGGTAGTTTTTACCTTCACTAAAGTAATCCCTGGTTTTCTCGTAACTGTCTAAGTCTGGTCTTGGTTGAGGGCGCCTCTCTGCTTGCTGACAAGGACAGAGGCACACACAGAACAAGAAGGGAAAACATGTTATTGTAGGCTAGTCTATTTCAGCAATAGGTTCATACCAGAAAAATAGTGTTTGAAATGGGATGTATAGGGCCTATTTAGGACAAGCTTTTCAGTAGATCACCCTTCAGTGCAACGTCCTTACCTCGGAGTCTGATGAGCTACTGTTGTTTTCAGATTCGTTTACCAAAGAAGACTTCAGATCATCCAAATCCCTCTCGGCTGATACATTTTCGGATATTTTTTCCTCTTGCTCCCCTTCATCTTTGAATGATATCATTTCATCATTCGCCCCTAAATCATCGCCGCCGCCTCCGTTAAGTTGTGGCATTTTGTTGATAAAAAAGTTTATCCCTGATAAAGTTGGCAAGAAGGCGCAATCGCTCCAACAATCCGAAATAAATAGTCTATTTGCAAAGAAGAAAAGTCCAGTTAGCGCAGTAGTATAAACACTGACAGTGTGAAAACAAATGCCACGTTTTCACATCTCCATTTTGATATACTGAATCTCCCACTTTTCCATGATGATGAGCTCCAATAATCCACCAAATACAACTGTTTTAATTTCGGCGTCAATATCCGGATAAAGTAATTTCGCAAAGTATCTTCTTCACTCTTCCCAGTCGGTTACCTGTAGCCCACTCTCCCTCTGTATGGGTGCTGAAGAATGCAACTTCGATATTCTTCCTGAGACGCACACAGGCAAACAAACTGGGTACGAACTAATTGAAATTGAAGACTGACGTCCAATTTCACCTTCTAAAATCCATCCATACGTGATTTACAATTCGACAGACAAAGTATGTCTTATTATAAGCATCGAAATCGAACCACATCTATTGCTTTCTTTCTCAGGGCACTCTCTCGTTAGTAAATATAGTTTCGACCAAAACTATATTTAGTTCGAGGAAGTTTACCTTTTTATAACTAACCTTAGTATGTTCAAAACATGAACTGAAATTATATCCGGTGCAAAATCGATATTTTCGGGTAGGTCGACCGAGGTCTTTCCCTCCACATTAGCTGACGGGGAATGCGCTCAAAAACTACTTGGTTGTTCAAGTGGAAGTAAAAGCGCAGCCTGTTCAGAATGCAGAGGAGGAGTTAGCAGAGAAAAACGACACTTCATTTACCATGTAAACGGGGTATGCTTAAAGGAACAGTTTGACCATATTATACATTACAAAGTTACCATTCATATTGAAATAGTATCCTGTTGTTTCAACATCAGTAAGATATCGATGGTTATGTGACTAACCATTCTTCCAAGATCTATGACAATGTTATAGGTATTTCACTTTAATTTAGACCTTTAAAATATAAAGTAATATTCATAAACGTTTGTTCTAGGGTGCACTTACTGACAGAATTTGGCAGAGAGAGTGAAGTTGGACTTTCTATCAAGAAAACCAAATATTATGGAATTTCTCTAGGAGGGTATAATAACTCCTATTATAATAGCCTATACAGTAATCTTTAGAAATACTTAATCCTCCAACAACAGTATATTTATTTTCTTTGTGCTGCTGTGTCCAGAAGCAGCAACACTGTCTTTCATCCTTGTGTGTTCCCATGCAGCTCTATCTCCCGTCCAAGCTGTGAACCCAGCAGCAGCCATGCTGCCTACAGCCATGTGATAATGACAGGCTCAGTAAAATAGTCTTAATTACACGCTGCCATGCTAAATGTGTGTTGGTGTGTGTTCTTGGAACAATGCACTTGGAAAGGCAAGGCCCAGCATCATGGGGATAAGCAGGGTCTGTTTGCAGGGCTTTAGGTTTGGCTTGGTAATAAAATCCTCTCACTATATGAGGTTGGATCCCCAGCCCTCCCACCCAGACAGGACTGTCCTGGCCATATCACTAACATTGCCTGCTTGATGCCCTCTGCATTGAGTTAGAGCTTTTGGATGTACCATTGGGAGGAATCTACATGTGTTTTGTGATGTTGACTAATGAAGACGCAGCTAACGACTGGAATGAGCTGTAACAAACACTCAAACTGGACAGTTTTATCTCAATCTCTTCATTCAAAGACTCAATCATGGACACTTACTGACAGTTGTGGCTGCTTTGCGTGATGTATTGTTGTCTCTACCTTCTTGCCCTTTGTGCTGTTGTCTGTGCCCAATAATGTTTGTACCATGTTGTGTTGCTACCATGTTGTGTTGCTAACATGTTGTTGTCATGTTGTGTTGCTACCATGCTGTGTTGTCATGTGTTGCTGCCTTGTTATGTTGTTGTCTTAGGTCTCTTTTTATATAGTGTTGTGTTGTCTCTCTTGTCGTGATGTGTGTTTTGTCCTATATTTATATTTTACATTTTTAATCCCAGCCCCCGTCCTCGCAGGAGGCCTTTTGGTAGGCCGTCATTGTAAATAAGAATTTGTTCTTAACTGACTTCCCTAGTTAAATAAAAAATAAAAAAATAAATAGAGGGATTTTGCCCGCTGCAGCTAATATAAGTAGTAGCAATATATATATATATATTTTAATTTAACTAGGCAAGTCAGTCAAAAACAAATTATTATTTACAATTACGGCGTACCCCGGCCAGCGCTGGGCCAATTGTGCACCGCCCTATGGGACTCCCAATCACAGTCGGATTTGATGCAGCCTGAATTTGAACCAGGGACTGCAGTGATGCCTCTTGCACTGAGATGTCTTAGACCGCTGCGCCACTCGGGAAAATAATACATTTTTACCGAAATTATTCTACTAATCTTATATATTTCCAACGAGTTGTGCTATATTCCCAAAGATCCAAGATAAATATAATGTTTTTTAATTGTAATTCAAGATAAATACGCACCCCCCTTCGATCATCATCTATTATGAATCAGGAATAGCTGTCACTGTCACTTGTACATCAGATCAGTTCAGAGAATGTGGCAAAAAAGAAAAATTGTCAAATGATTGCTATTAGGGGGATACCTGTCACTGTGCATGAATGTTATAGCATCTACCTGCCACAGGCAATCTTTACCTAACCCACATTTTTCTGTGACAAAAAATACAGCCCTGGAAATTGTGCATCTTTCGAGGCTGAGCATGACATATTGGTGTGGCCTACTGCATAAAAATGCACAGCTGATCAATTATGTTATATCAATAACAACAAATGTACAACTGTGAAACTGAATCTTACCAAGGAAAACTTTATATATTCAAGACATGTTTTCCCTGCATGGAATCTATCTATCTATTGATCTGTACTGAAAACATAAATTGTGAAGTGTCAGTGAGGATTGGTATAAATGTTGCAACGATTACAACAACTGTCATGATCATTTAGTTGAAGTCAGAAGTAATTTGCCCTGATCTGATGCACATAATGAATGATTCATAGTAAACAGATCGACAATATTATTCTGGAGGAGTGGCACAACAGAAAATACTATATATTTTTTACTCTACCCCTCTTTCCTTTTGCTTTTACTCTTCTTTCCTCATGTCCTCTCAAACTTCCCTCTTCATCTTTCTCACTGAAACTTCCGATTCCCTTCTCTTCTGATGCAATCTGACAGGCTTCTCTGTTTGAGAAAAATCTTATTTAAGTTGTCGACCGTGTGTCGGCTAGCAGAGGTTTGATTGACAATCCAGCAGGGTCTCCAAGGGCCTCATTAGAGTCCCACTACCCTGTATGTGTGTGTGTGTGTGTGTGTGTGTGTGTGTGTGTGTGTGTGTGTGTGTGTGTGTGTGTGTGTGTGTGTGTGTGTGTGTGTGTGTGTGTGTGTGTGTGTGTGTGTGTGTGTGTGTGTGTGTGTGTGTGTGTGTGTGTGTCCATGCGCATGTGTGTGTGATCGAGCAAGAGATATAGTGTGTGAGATTGTGTATGTGTTTTGCAAGTGCATACCATATCACTATGAAGTGCATGTATGTGGATCATGAACAATAGACCCAGCTTAGAGTTCCTCACACAGGTGCATTTTTGCCCCAATGCCTACATCTCAGTGTCTTCCCCTACTGCTGCATACCCAGCACATAATACAAAACCGTTTCCTCATGATGCGTAGAAAACTCTTGCACTATTGTATTTACAAATGGATAACCTAACCATAACCGCAATAGTTATTCCCACGATTGTTGGTGTTTACACAACTTTTCAGGTGTTAATTACCTTACACAAGTCCATTATCATGAGGATACTTACAGGACAAATTAAAATGTTCTTTGTTTCAAACAATTATTTTAAAGGATTTCGATTTCTAATCATTGAAGGGCACCTTGATTCACATTACATATTAGTCCTTCCAGTGGTGTGTGTTTGTGCGTGTCCAAATATACATAATTAACTTAATTCACACACCACACACTTAAAAATAATTTACTCAATCAAATACTAGATGACAACCTTAGAAAATGTATTACAATTACATATATTTTAGGTCTTAGCTCTTCCTGAACCAAAAATCTCCAACACACTAACACTTCTCATGCATGCATCAATGACACTGAGCTATGGAGTACTACTGCTGTTGTACACCTAAGAACCAACAGCAGCACACTGCAACATGGCACTTATATGATGAATTGAAAACTCAAGGGAGTATACAGCTAATTAATTACTAATACAGTAGTGTTTCGTCAATACGTATTTTTCTTGAAGACAATTGCAGTCTGTTTTACCCATTATAGCACATCTACAGTTGATTACAGGATCTCTATCTCTTCTAAATATCCACTCCTATCATATCATTCTATAATTTTCTCCATGTCTCCCTTGTTGATAGGGATTCGTTTTAACTGGGAGCTGATGAGGGGTCATGAGAGATGCGAACCACCACAATCTTAGCCTGAGGGCAGATCGACTAGGGGCCAGAAAATGTATTCAGAGGGTGCTGTCCCTGCATCTGCCTTACTTTGAAGTGGCTCTCTCAACTCTGGCTGAGAGAGAGAGGGAGAAAGAAAGAGAGAGCGGGAGAGAGAGGGATACTCAAGGTCATTCTTTCATGTTTTGCCAAGCTTCGCTCAATCAGTTTCCCATCAAAGTAATGCTTAATTCAGAGCTAATTCCAGCCTCCTCGTCACGAATTTGCCTCACTGTTGTCTAGGTGTTAGAGGTGCTATTTTCTGTGCTCTGCTCTGCAGTGCTATGTTGAACACATGGCATGCAGAGCCCATCTACTCACTGTGTCATGTATGTGTTGCTGGATAGAGACATGTCAGACTCCACACTGGCTGTCCCCTTCTATCACAGTCAACCCTTACAGGATCAAGTCTTACTCCACTGTCCACAACTTAAAAGCTTGATCCACACATAACACATGTGCCTGTTTTATTACCCTCAGGCCCATTCATTTACATTTAAGTCATTTAGCAGACACTCTTATCCAGAGCGACTTACAAGTACATACATTCATACTTTTTTTTGTACTGGCCCCCCGTGGGAATCGAACCCACAACCCTGGCGTTGCAAGCGCCATGCTCTACCAACTGAGCCACACGGGGCCCATTCAGTGTCACAAATGTAACAATAAAGCCAGTTAACTGTGGATATAAAGCAGGTTTAACTGATATAACTGGTTTCACAGGTGTAAGAAGAATACGTTTATATTTTCTGTCACACTGATCATTGATTTGATCTACTTCAGAACATATAAATTCTCTCCTTAAGTGGGATTTTTCCATAATACCGTTATTGTTATTCAAAGAACTTGTTTATGACAGTTGTTGCCGGAAGTTACTCAGGCACAAAATGTATAATCTTCTCTCTGTTATTCAGAGGCAACCACAGACTTTTCCCAACTTCATTGAGAATGTTTTCTGATGTTTTGTTGATTGACAGGGCTACCCACAATCCTACTGCCATGTCCCCATGTTTATATAGTTGTCTCTCTCCCCCTCCTATCTCTCCTCCACACACATCACTCAGACTTTTAGTGAGAGTGCCTCATGCAATCATGCATTTTATTAAATTACACCATATCCGTTTTTCTCGAAAGAAAGACCTATTTTTCAAGCTGGTGGGGCGTGCGTGCTATTTAAGACTGCATGAGGACACTATATTAGATGACAGCTTTTACTGCCCATAGGCTGTAATTGATTCACTAAACTATGCAGAGAAGATAAAATAAAAAAAGTGTTTTAGCATGCTATTCCTCCTTCTGTTTCTCTTTAGGGTTGTATTTCACTTAAAGTATTGATTTGCAAAAAGCTGTATTTTTCAAGTTACAGTATCCACAGGTGTTAATTCTCACACACACAATTCACATCATCTCTGTCTAAATTCAGTGAATCTTAACACTGGATATAATCCCAATTTAAACCGTTTTAAAGCTCATATGAGCACAATTACATTTTTCATACTGAATAATCCTGTCATACAGTATACAGTTGTACTTTATATGCAAAACACTGTCGAGGAAAAAGATGAAACATGTATCAGTGCATCTTCCATTGTGTGTTTACGGTTTACATAGCTGCCTACAAGTGCCCGAGCCTTTGATTGAAATACCCGTTCGTGTTCTCTGTAATGCAGAGGATGCTTTTAAGGAGCATTATTTCCGAGAACTTCAAAGCCTGCCAAATGCACTCTGCTTGTGAGTGTGCGGCCTCTTGAAAATGTCCTTATATTTTCCAAATGGACAGGAAGAGGCACTCACTGGTATTGAGGTGATGTTAATGCAGTGCAGTGCTTGTTTTCCACATAACCCTGTTTGTCCCTGGTGACTGGGCCAGCACTGTACTCAGCCCTATTGAGATCATTTATATACAACTCTAGATTAACCTTATTTACACTCTAATGAAGAGGGAAGAGTGCCATGCATGACAACATAATGTTACTAACTACCCTGTAAAAAAAAACGTTCTACATTTGCTTGAAGCAATTCATTATTTTCAAAACTGAAAAAAAGATCTGGTACAAAATGTAAAGTTACAGTTATATCATCAACTATATCCTCTGGCTAGATTATTCACAATTAGTTCAGTTTGCATGCAATTGTAAGATTACTGTAATTTACCTAAATCACTGTTAAAAATGTAATATACTCTATTGTACTATTGGACTGTGCAAAATAAATTGATGCCCTCTCTGGATTCGGGACTCTCCCATTCTGCCGTCAAAAAGTCTATTGATCCAGTTAAAGGCCCAGTGCAGTCAAAAACGGATTTCCTGTGTGTTATAAATATTTCCACACTATGAGGTTGGAATAATACTATGAAATTATAAAAATTATGATAATGCCCTTTTAGTGTAAGAGCTGTTTGAAAATACATTTCAGCCTGTTTTGGTGGGTGGAGATTTGGCCTTCCATGGTGACATCACCATGTGGTAAATTACTTTATAGACCAATAAAAAAAGGGTTCCAAACCTCTCTGCCAATAACAGCTATTTTTCAGTTTTCCCCTCCCTATTCAGACCACTCCCAGACAGTCCTAGCAAAACTCTTGCTTGAGAAATTACCCTTTGCCAAGAAGCAATTTTTGTTTATTTTTGACCATTTAATTGAGAGCAATCCCAGTAAGGTACTTAATTGTTACCCAAAAATGATTTGATATTGAGATAAAAATGGCTGCATTAGACCTTTAACATGATCAGTTACAAGACAAGCCCTCTATCTGTCTGACGTTTTGTCAGCTGAAGATGCACAGCAGAGCTCCTTGGAAGATTGGAGGTCCTTTCCATTGATGTAAACCCTATACAAGTAAGAAGCTGTGTACTTTATTTCATATGTTTCCCAGATTTGATGAGTTTTACGTGCATGAGAACGTTTGCATTATGCATGAACCATATGTTGAGCAGTGGCATGCATCGCTGTAGACAGCTGGAAGTAACTCGAGCCACTTAGTCACTTATCAGTACTGGCATCCTTGTCATTTCCCATAGCCATCCTCAACCAAGAAGAATATACCCATTGTTTTAATTTCTGTGAGCCCTGTGTTAACCCAGCAATGCCTTGCTGATTGCTGCAGAGATATTTAGGAACATTTTAGATTTGTCTTTGTCCACATAACACTCGTCTTGTGACATCCAAGTGTGTGTGTGTGTGTGTATTTGTTTGTGTATTGAGGGGGGTTAGTTGGTAGAGTTCGAGAGAGAAGCTGCACCTGCCCTATATGTCAACACAGGGGTCTGAAGCAGACACTCAAGTAGAGAGACGGCTTTCACACCACTGCCCTCACTAAAGCTGCTTACTTTCCTAAGACAACAATAACCGCTCTGCTGTGCTGTGGAAGGGCCAGGGCCATTCTTCCACACAATAACCTGGGCGCCTGCTCTGTGTGGGCCCCAGATTAACTCTCGACTGAGCCTTGCTATGTTCAGGTTTACTGGCTTTCCTCATGTCCCCTTGTTTTTTGGGGTTTAGAGTTTCCTGGATGCTTTCTGACTGTCTGTTTTACGCATAGAGACAGGATCCCCTGTGGGGGTTGTTTAGAGGTTACAGCGGGGTAGTAAAGAGGTCAGGGAGAAACTGTCAGTCTATTTCCTTTCTCTGGCCTTGGGAAACAGCACCACAAGTCTTTTGCATATTTTTAGTGTCAGAGCTGTTTTTCTCAATATGAATCCACAGGAAAAGATGCAGTTATTTCCAGTTTATAGGATCTTTCATTTCTCTGATGGATTACTTTTTATTCTCTTTTTTCTTTCCCTTCTTCACATAAGATCATGTCCAGCACAGAGTTGGTCAATATAATAGTCTGGAAGCCATCATTTTTGTGTTAGTGTGTAAAACTCTAGACCATAAAGTTACTACACAACCTTCTTCAGACATTTGCTTCATGCTGCTGAGTATTAACCGTGTGTCTTCAGCTGTGATTTGGCTGTGAAAGGAATGATTGTAGGCCTTCGTGTTATTTCTAGGCTTCTCTCTTCGCCATCGGTGAGACTATACTAATGGGCACATCTCTTTATGCCGATCTGAGATAATACCTTTATGTATTACCTCGGATAGTAAACACTCTAGGCTAAAAATAGATACAGGGTTATTTTCTGGTGATGTGGAACTTTACTGAAGGCTCTCTTCAAAATGGAGAAGTCATCATGTTTGAATGGACAACTTTTTTTCTTTTTTAGTGTTTAAGGGCTGGCATAGAATTTCTGTTTTGGTAAAGTGCAAATCAGGATATTCAGTTGGGGCTGACCCCTCTTCCCTCTGTGACAGACCAGTCCTTCCCAAGGCCTTGCCAGGTATTGAGAGGGTGCATTCAGATGTGAAGGTACTCATAAACCTTCTCAGCAGTCATGCTGATTCACATTAAACCTGCCAGAACCGTCTGACCGATTGCATGGAAGATACTATCCACCGACATCCTACCTGCCCCTCCACATTCCTCCTTGTGTTTAGGAATTACACATGCACATCACAATACCACCCACTACTTCACCATGTTCTGTCATCATCTGATGATGGACAGACTGACCAATCACCCTATTGTGCTAGTTGATAGTGAAGGTCACACTGTTGTGTTAAAAAAGCTACTGTAAATAAAATAAAAATACTAATAGCAAGGCCTCCCGAGTGGTGTGGTGGTCTAAGGCACTGCATTGCAGTGCTAGCTTTCGCCACTAGAGATTTTGGGTTCGAGTCCAGGCTCTGTCGCAGCCGGCCGCGACTCGGAGACCCATGGGGAGGTGCGCAATTGGCTCAGCGTCGTCCGGGTTAGGGGAGGGTTTGGCCGGCAGGGATGTCCTTGTCCCATCGCGCACTAGCGACTCCTGTGGCGGGTCAGGCGCAATGCACGCTGACACGCCAGGTGTACGGTGTTTCCTTCGACACATTGGTGCGGCTGGTTTCTGGGTTAAGTAGGCATTGAGTCAAGAAGCAGTGTGGCTTGGTTGGGTTGTGTTTCGGAGGATGCACGGCTCTCAACCTTTGCCTCTCCCAAGTACAGGAGTTGCAGTGATGAGACAAGACTGTAACTACTAATTGGATTCCATGAAATTGGGGAGAAAAAGGGGTACAAAAAATAAAATACTAATAGCAAAAAATTATCAAAAACACCCAATAACAGAAAACATATTTGTGCACATTAAAATTGTCTTAACCAGACTGTTGTCCTTTTTCTCCACTAATTCTGCAACGCAATTATCACTTATAGTGAAAGGACTTGTACATGCCAATAAAAACAAGTAATTTCTGCTTAGCACTGGCCTACTTACTTTCTAATGCTTGGCTGTGCAGCTGCACTGTGCTCTGAAAAACAAACAGTGCTGTGCAGCTGGGCTCTTCAAGACACAGGGAAAGGGGAATTTTAATCCCATGTTTTTTGTTGTTGTTTGGCACCAGTCAAATGTATTTGGTCGTAAGAGAGGAAATGCACCGCACCATCTGAAGGGGCTGGGGAAGTGGGAAAGTCATGCCACAGCCAGTTGTAGATGAAGAAACACAACGTGCCAGGAAATTAATCCTGAGGGGTCAAAGTGCACCCAGAATATTCAAACCACACAGAGACTAATCAGTTCAGTTAGTGGCACATTACTAGCATACCTGAACATTTTAGGCCAATGGCCCAGCCCCAGAAACACACATGATGATGAACACTACTCTGGGTTTGCTATTAGTTTAGAAAAGCTAACTTGCAGCAATATAGGTTTTATAATAGTGACATCACTGACAGCATTGTATGCCTCCTAAAAATGTGACAAAGTACTGAAAGCAGATCCATTTCCTGCAGCCTGATATCAAAATAAACTATCCATGGACCCTAAAACCAATAGCAGTAGTATTCACTGTAGCATTTACTGTGGTATACTATAGTATATTGTAGTATTTACAGTTAACTATGGTATTTACTGTACTGTTTTTGCAGACTAATATACTGTTGTGTTTTTGCAGACTGTACTAGACTGTAGTATTTACTTTGTTTTTGCAGACTGTAATATACTATAGTATTTACTGTACTGTTTTTGCAGGCTAATATACTGTTGTGTTTTTGCAGATTGGAATATACTGTAGTATTTACTGTACTGTTTTTGCAGACTAATATACTGTTGTGTTTTTGCAGACTGTAATATACTGTAGTATTTACTGTACTGTTTTTGCAGACATTACTGGGTTCTTTTTTAAATTATCTTTAACATCGAAGTGGAGGCTTTCTCCTTCAGGAAACCTACTGGAGAAATACTAGAAGAGGAAATGTTCCATAACCTGTACAGTCGTGGCCAAAAGTTTTGAGAATGACACAAATATTAATTTTCACAAAGTCTTCTGCCTCAGTTTGTATGATGGCAATTTGCATATACTCCAGAATGTTATGAAGAGTGATCAGATGAATTGCAATTAATTGCAAAGTCCCTCTTTGCCATGCAAATGAACTGAATCCCCAGAAAACATTTCCACTGCATTTCAGCCCTGCCACAAAAGGACCAGCTGACATCGTCAGTGATTCTCTCGTTAACACAGGTGTGAGTGTTGACGAGGACAAGGCTGGAGATCACTTTGTCATGCTGATTGAGTTCGAATAACAGACTGGAAGCTTCAAAAGGAGGGTGGTGCTTGGAATCATTGTTCTTCCTCTGTCAAATATGGTTACTTGTAAGGAAACACGTGACGTCATCATTGCTTTGCACAAAAAGGGCTTCACAGGCAAGGATATTGCTGCCAGTAAGATTGCACCTAAATCAACCATTTATCGGATCATCAAGAACTTCAAGGAGAGCGGTTCAATTGTTGTGAAGAAGGCTTCAGGTGTAACGATCGTCGTATGAAGGAGTGGACCAAAACGCAGCGTGGTAAGTGTTCATGATAAATGTATTACTCAAAACACTCAAACAAAATAACAAAGCGGGAAAACCGAAACAGTCCTGTCAGGTGTAGACACTAAACAGAAAATAACTACCCATAAAACCCAAATGAAAAAGGACAACTTATATATGATCCCCAATCAGAGAAAACGATAGACAGCTGCCTCTGATTGGGAACCACACCAACATAGAAATAAAGAAACTAGAATGCCCACCCTAGTCACACCCTGGCCTAACAAAAATAGAGAATAAAAACCTCTCTATGGCCAGGGCGTGACATCAGGGTGCCCAAGAAAGTCCAGCAAGCGCCAGGACCGTCTCCTAAAGTTGATTCAGCTGCGGGATCGGGGCACCACCAGTACAGAGCTTGCTCAGGAACGGCAGCAGGCAGGTGTGAGTGCATCTGCACGCACAGTGAGGTGAAGACTTTTGGAGGATGGCCTGGTGGCATGAAGGGCAGCAAGGAAGCCTCTTCTCTCCAGGAAAAACATCAGAGACAGACTGATATTCTGCAAAAGGTACAGGGATTGGACTGCTGAGGACTGGGGTAAAGTCATTTTCTCTGATGAAACCCCTTTCCAATTGTTTGGGGCATCCGGAGAAGACAAGGTGAGCGCTATCATCAGTCCTGTGTCATGCCAACAGTAAAGCATCCTGAGACCATTCATGTGTGGGGTTGCTTCTCAGCCAAGGGAGTGGGCTCACTCACAATTTTGCCTCAGAACAAGCCATGAATAAAGAATGGTACCAACACATCCTCCGAGAGCAACTTCTCCCAACCATCCAGGAACAGTTTGGTGACGAACAATGCCTTTTCCAGCACGATGGAACACCTTGCCATAAGGCAAAAGTGATAACTAAGTGGCTCGGGGAACAAACATCGATATTTTGGGTCCATGGCCAGGAAACTACCTAGACCTTAATCCCATTGAGAACTTGTGGTCAATCCTCAAGAGGCGGGTGTACAAACAAAACCCCACAAATTCTGACAAACTCCAAGCATTGATTATGCAAGAATGGGCTGCCATCATTCAGGATGTGGCCCAGAACTTAATTGACAGCATGACAGGGCGGATTGCAGAGGTCTTGAAAAAGAAGGGTCAACACTGCAAATATTGACTCTTTGCATCAACTTCATGTAATTGTCAATAAAAGCCTTTGACACTTATGAAATGCTGGTAATTATTCTTCAGTATTCCATAGTAACATCTGACAAAAATATCTAAAGACACCGAAGCAGCAAACTTTGTGGAAAATTAATATTTGTGTCATTCTCAAAACCTTTGGCCACGACTGTAGGTAGGTAGGACTTGGGTCTGAAGGGATGGTTCAGCGCTTCTGGTATTTTCTATAACCTGTAGGCAACACAATATATGGTCTATACTTAGCATGTAGGTTTCTCACTTATGGGTGACACAAATTGTAATATGGGGAGGGGAATGGACACGATATATGCTAATTAAATACTGGAGTAATTACTATAGTTTTAAAAAAGTGTGAACTGTCGTGTTTTTGCGGACATTACTGCAGTATTTACTACAGTATTTTTTTCCGGATAATACTGTAGTATTTACTATACTATTCTGAAGTATACTACAACATTTCATAGTAAGTACTACACATGATCGAGGGATACTACAGTGTGTAGTACAGTATACTATAGAATTTTATAGTTAATACTGTAGTCTTCTATAGTAACTGTAGTATTTTTTTCATGAGGGTATGTAACTCAAGCTGCAAGTATCGTGCTCAGAATTGCCTTTGAATGGAACAAATAAGCCGAGCCACGTGTAACACCTACACTGGATCATATTTTAGTTGCCTATCACTTTAAGCCATCACACAAATACAACTACAATGAACACAGAAGAACCATTTTCTGGATGCAAAAACAGTTTGACATTCTACTTCTAAAGTATTCAATCTATTGAGTAGCAATTGGTTCATAGAAGTAAGAGCTTTAAGCACTTTGAGAGCTGCAATATTATTACACAAATATTGTTAACAATTTTCAATCTTTATTATTGACTGTAATGTACTGTAACAACCTGTGACCTGTGTGTTGATGACACAACAGATAACATGTCAAGATGAACATGCAGTAAGCGTACCCTGGCCAAAGAGCATCTGAAATTTCACACAAAGCTAAAGTCCAGGTACCATAAAAAAAGATGAATGTGTCTCTGAGAATGTCCAGAGACAACACATAGACTCGTCCCAATCCCTCAAGACACAAGGTTTGAGGACAGACTGGAGGTCTTAAATCTCTCTTTGGTTAAAGGGTACGAAGCTCAAGGGCAAGAGCATGTGTGCACTGAATATAGAATTAATTAACTTATGCCCCTATAAAGCAAGCAGAAAATGTAGCCCCACATCAAACTAATTTAGATTAGGCTATGCACAATAATTTTATGAGAAATGTTGTATTGTAAAAAATTAAATAAATAACACACACCAAAAAAATAACCATAACATTTTACTTTTTTATGTGAAACATTATTAAAACATTGTACTCTAATGCTGTAGATGTATCCTGGCTGTCATACATTTCCGCCAATTCTCTCTCTCTTGGAAAATCACTCTTTCCCCCATATACTTGGCTTCTATTATTCTGATTTTAAGCCACAGGTACCCACTGTGGCTAAAAAAGCTCTGATGCACTTCTATGCCACACTTCAGTTGAGTGCAAGGCCTCTCCTATTAACCATAATAACTTTAGCAAGAGCCTCAGCTTGAGAAAAGGTCTAGGAGAATGATGTATTATTGTGTATGTAAATGCACATGATTTGGAGAGATCATTACCTTATATGTGAAGTTGAAGTCGAAAGTTTACATACACTTAGGTTGGAGTCATTAAAAATCATTTTTCAACCACTCCACAAATTTCTTGTTAACAAACTATAATTTTGACAAGTCGGATAGGACATCTACTTTGTGCATGACACAAGTAATTTTTCCAACAATTGTTTACAGACAGATTATTTCACGTATAATTCACTGTATCACAATTCCAGTGGGTCAGAAGTTTACATACACTGAGTTGACTGGGCCTTTAAACAGCTTGGAAAATTCCAGAAAATGATGTCATGGCTTTAGAAGCTTCTGATAGGCTAACTGACATAATTTGAGTCAATTGGAGGTGTACCTGTGGATGTATTTCAAGGCCTACCTTCAAACTCAGTGCCTCTTTGCTTGACCTCATGGGAAAATCAAAAGAGATCAGCCAAGACCTCAGAAAAACAATTGTAGACCTCCACAAGTCTGGTTCATCCTTGGAAGCAATTTCCAAATGCATGAAGGTACCACGTTCATCTGTACAACCAATAGTATGCAAGTATAAACACCATGGGACCACGCAGCCATCATACCGCTCAGGAAGGAGATGCGTTCTGTCTACTAGAGATTAACATACTTTGGCGCGAAAGTGCAAATCAATCCCAGAACAACAGCAAAGGACCTTGTGAAGATGCTGGAGGAAACAGGTACAAAAGTATCTATATCCACAGTAAAAAGAGTCCTATATCGACATAACCTGAAAGTCCGCTCAGCAAGGAAGAAGCCACTGCTCCAAAACCGCCATAAAAAAGCCAGACTACGGTTTGCAACTGCACATGGGGACAAAGATTGTACTTTTTGGAGAAATGTCCTCTGGTCTGATGAAACAAAAATAGAACTGTTTGGCCATAATGACCATCGTTATGTTTGGAGGAAAAAGGGGGAGGATTGCAAGCCGAAGAACGCCATGCCAACCATGAAGCACGGGGGTGGCAGCATCATATTGTGGGGGTGCTTTGCTACAGGAGGGACTGGTGCACTTCACAAAATAGATGGCATCATGAGGTGGGAAAATGTTGCTTCAATATATCCACATCGTCTCAAGACATCAGTCAGGAAGTTAAAGCTTGGTCACAAATGGGTCTTCCAAATGTACAATGACCCCAAGCATACTTCCAAAGTTGTGGCAAAATGGCTTAAGGACAACAAAGTCAAGGTATTGGAGTGGCCATCACAAAGCCCTGACCTCAATCCTATAGAAAATGTGTGGGCAGAACTGAAAAAGCGTGTGCGAGCAAGGAGGCCTACAAACCTGACTCCGTTACACCAGCTCTGTCAGGAGGAATGGGCCAAAATTCACCCAACTTATTGTGTGAAGCTTGTGGAAGGCTACCCAAAATGTTTGACCCAAGTTTAACAATTTAAAGGCAATTCTACCAAATACACTCAATTAATATGTAAACTTCTGGCTCACTGGGAATGTGATGAAAGAAATAAAAGCTGAAATAAATCATTCTCTCTAATATTTTATTCTGACATGTCACATTCTTAAAATAAAGTGGTGATCCTTACTGACCCAAGACAGAGAACTTTTACAAGGATTAAATGTCAGGAATTGTGAAAAACTGAGTTTAAATGTATTTGGCTAAGGTGTATGTAAATTTCCGACTTCAACTGTAGGTATGCATTACCAAACAAGCAGTTATGGTCAGCTGCCGTTGTTTTACACAGCATAGCAGTTCCAAGAGAGAACAAGTCTGAGATGTTTCTGCTTCTTCTTTGTATACACATTTTCCTTCAATATTCTTCTGATAAAGCTGTTAATTTATCAACTATTCAGCATGATTTTCAGACAGTATTGACTTTGCCAGACCTGGCGCTCTGTAGCTGAGGTATAGTATTGTGTGCTAGAGAACCCAAGATACAAGCAGTCCTTTCTTAGTTGCTTTATCTCTTTAATGATCTATGTTACGCCCAATTTGGTCAAAAAGCATTACCCATAATTCTGTGGGAAAGCATGTATACTATGTCCCCATCTGAAGGAAATCCCTATATTGAAGGACTTAATAAAGACATACAAAGAAAGCAAAGAGGGAACAGTGGTCTACTCAGATGAAGAGTTGACTAAAGGCAACCAGGAAATGTATCATGAAATGGTCAGTCATTCTATTGTAGCCAGAAGCCCTGCTTTAGTTCTCTAAAACACATTCTATTGTAGCCAGAAGCCCTGCTTTAGTTCTCTAAAACACATTCTATTGTAGCCAGAAGCCCTGCTTTAGTTCTCTAAAACACATTCTATTGTAGCCAGAAGCCCTGCTTTAGTTCTCTAAAACACATTCTATTGTAGCCAGAAGCCCTGCTTTAGTTCTCTAAAACACATTCTTGAAATAACGGTGTTTCAGAATAAAAGAGAAAGACAAGAGAGCAAAAATAATACATTTTAATGTTATATTTTTTCTAGAGGGGAAAAGCTCTTTATCATGCTCCACATCCAACCTCTCACCTCCCCCTTTGGGCCTTAAGGAGCATCCTGTGACCCCTAACCTCCTGGACAATGGAGGCCAGGACATTTCCCAGTGAGCAGCGACGTAGCCAACAACAGGAACATGAGATGTGCTCCTGGGAAACAAACTGTTTATTGTGCGACAGGATGGACAAGGCCCTCCATCTCCCACTCACGTAGTTTCACACACACTCATGTGCACATAGTTGCATACACACTCACAAATGCCTCCTGTTGATTCGGAAAATGCAAGAACGTCTCCACCTACACTACCATTCAAAAGTTTGGGGTCACTTAGAAATGTCCTTTGTTTTTGAAAGAGAAGCACATTTTTTTGTCCATTAAAATAACATCAAATTGATCAGAAATACAGTGTAGACATTGTTAATGTTGTAAATGACTATTGTAGCTGGAAACGGCAGATTTTTATGGAATATCTACATTGGCGTACAGAGGCCCATTATCAGCAACCATCACTCCTGTGTTCCAATGGCACATTGTGTTAGCTAATCCAAGTTGATCATTTTAAAAGGCTAATTGAACATTACAAAACCCTTTTGCAATTGCTGGCACAGCTGAAAACTGTTGTTCTGATTAAAGAAGGAATAAAACTGGCCTTCTTTAGACTAGTTGAGTAACTGGAGCATCAGCATTTGTGGGTTCGATTACAGGCTCAAAATGGCCAGAAACAAAGACCTGGCCAGCATCCCGGAGTCGCCTCTTCACTGTTGATGTTGAGGCTGGTGTTTTGTGGGTACTATTTAATGAAGATGCCAGTTGAGGACATGTGAGGCATCTGTTTCTCAAACGAGACACTCTAATGTACTTGTCCTCTTGCTCAGTTGTGCACCGCGGCCTCCCACTCTTTCTATTCTTGTTAGAGACAGTTTGCGCTGTTCTGTGAAGGGATTAGTACACAGCGTTGTACCAGATCTTCAGATTCTTGGCAATTTCTCACATGGAATAGCCTTCATTTCTCAGAATAAGAATAGACTGACGAGTTTCAGAAGAAAGGTCTTTGTTTTTGGCCATTTTGAGCCTGTAATCGAATCTGCACCAGATACTCAACTAGTCTAAAGAAGGACAGTTTTAATTCCTCTTTAAATCAGCACAAGTTTCCAGCTATGCTAACATAATTGCAAAAGGGTTTTCTAATGACCAATTAGCCTTTTAAAATGATCAACTTGGATTAGCTAACACAACGTGCCATTGGAACACAGGAGTGATGGTTGCTGATAATGGGTCTCTATACCACTATGTTGATATTCCATTAAAAATCTGCCGTTTCCAGGTACAATAGTAATTTACAACACTAACAATGTCTACACTGTGTTTATGATCAATTTCATGTTATTTTAATGGACAAACATATCTGCTTCTCTTTCAAAAACAAGGACATTTCTAAGTGACCCCAAACTTTTGAACGGTTGTATATGTCTTGTCAAAACCTGCTACTCTGAAATGTTTTACAACAAATCGGGATTCTCCCTTCACTTTTTTGTGGGCTTCTGTGTTTGGTCATATGGGGGATGGACTTTGGTTTCTGGTCAGGAGTGGGGGGACGTATATTTTTCACAAAATATTGCATATGTACGAGTGCATCAACTAAACACGTTGAAGGACTTTGGTTCTTTTTTTGCTAGCCTTTGGCCTTTCTTTTTGTATAGCTTGACTGTCCCCCTTCTTTTGTGGTTGACTCATGAAGTAAATGGTCCTTCTCTATCTTTTGTTGTTTTTATTCAATAAAGCATAAAAAGCCCTGTGTCTGTTCTTGGTTTCAAGGACACAGTCAATAGGGAGGCCACTTCTTTTGTGAAGAAATAAAGTGCATTTTCTTACAAACCCCCGTGGTCCTGTATGGCCCAGTTGGTAGAGCATGCGCTTGCACCGCCAGCGTTGTGTGTTTGATTCCCGCGGCCACCCGTATGTAAAATGTATATACGCATGCCTGCTAAATGTTATATTAATTTCATATATATTAGAATAAACACAGTTGAGAATCTCCCCTTAGGAATGTAAGCACTTTGAATTAATTGACGAAGACAACGGCCAATGCAAACATTTCTGTCCACAGTTTTCTTTAATACCTCATCTACAGGAAATACGAGTAAAGAAGTAAATAGAAGCTTGTAAATTCCACAGTGTTGTGGCAGCATTATTCAGAAACACTTCTTCTCGTAATGGAAGGTGAGAGTGTCAGCATGGTGTCAATAAACACAGCAAAGCCCACAAATACTGCCTTCCCACTGGGCACAGATGTCAGTTCCATGTCTAGTTTTGATTTACGTTTGGTTGAGTTGGCAACTAACGGGAATTCAACGTGAAATCAACAAAACGTTTCACCATGTCATTAGGTTAAAAGTTGGAAAAAAGAAGAATCCCATTACATTTTTTTGTTGAAATGACGTGGTTCAACCAGTTTTTGCCCAGCGGGTTCTGTCTGTCTGCCCAGCATCAAGACATGCCTGAGAAAACAGAAGAGCTGCACTATGGTCTCATGTTACTGCTTTTTTATTATTATCACATGGCTGGGTTGGTTCAGGTAGACAACAGTTAACATCTGTGTAGTACATCGCTGGCTGATTAGACTTGAACCAGATGTGCTATTTGGTACTGCCACTATCTGTCTATTTGAGAGGAAATCCCTTCTTTGTTTCCAAAAGAAGCTTAGCGAAATTGGACAACCTGAATATATTTTTTTAAATACACTTTTTTCTCACTTTTCCTACTAGCACTGACTTTGCTGATAACTACTTTGTTGGTGAAAATGTACTTGCTACAATTGTGATATTTTGTTGTCTCACCTAGCTATCTTCAGAGGAATGCACTATTGTAAGGCGCTCTGGATAAGAGTGTCTGCTAAATGACTAAAATGCATGAATGTAAATGTAGAAGACAAACAGCATGAAAGCATTTACTTGTGTTCAGGCTGTGACTGTTCCAGAGACTGCAACAACTGTGTCAGTTAATGCTCATGACTATTCATTAGTAAGGCTCTGGAGACCACTCATAGCAAGGGCAGTGTAGTAAAACAACTTTTCCAGCAGGCACATTGTCAGCCTTGCAGTTAAACAGACAGACACAGGGGGTGCAATGCTCCTCCCTAAAATGCTTACCCCCCAAGGATTACTGGCTCTGGTTGAGTGTGAAAGTTTTCCTCCTTCCTCAACATGTTTGATGGGTTGAATATCACATCGAGAAAGAGAGTCTTTATTATTTTGGAACTTCTGTGACTGGATTGTTTACTGTTCATTTTTAATGTTTATTTCACTTTTGTACATAATCTACCTGACTTGCTTTGGCAATGTTAACATATGTTTCCCATGCCAATAAAGCCCCTTGAATAGAATAGAATAGAGAGAGAGAGAGCGAGAAAGTGAGAGAGCGAGATAGTGAGCCAAATCCCCTCTCTCTCTCTATCTCCTCATCCAATGTATTTTTAGAAGCTCTGAGAAGTTCTTCGGCCGTAATGTCCATAGCTCCTTGGGGGGATGGGTACTCATGTCTGTCTGAAACTATGGGGGGCTGGAATATAAACTTGGGGGAGGGAGGAGGGCTGACTGCTCTAATTGTTGTTTCAATGGTCTCCCTGATAAACATGCTGATGTAATCCTGTGGAGGACAATGGGATTCGTTATTTGACAAAAAGGTGCTAAAAGTGTTCATGATGGCTATGTTTGATTTGGCCCACCTCTTTAGCACATCCTCTTCTTTACTTTATATTAGTCAGTTACAGAGGTGTTTTATATAATACCTTTACTTTATATTAGTCAGTTACAGAGGTGTTTTATATAATACCTTTACTTTATATTAGTCAGTTACAGAGGTGTTTTATATAATACCTTTACTTTATATTAGTCAGTTACCGAGGTGTTTTATATAATACCTTTACTTTATATTAGTCAGTTACAGAGGTGTTTTATATAATACCTTTACTTTATATTAGTCAGTTACAGAGGTGTTTTATATAATACCTTTACTTTATATTAGTCAGTTACCGGGGTGTTATACAGAATACCTTTACTTTACTTGCCAGCAGCATACCACCCTGCATACCACTGCTGGCTTGCTTCTGAAGCTAAGCAGGGTTGGTCCTCGTCAGTCCCTGGATGGGAGACCAGATGCTGCTGGAAGTGGTGTTGGAGGGCCAGTAGGAGGCACTCTTTCCTATGGTCAACAAAAAATATCCCAATGCCCCAGGGCAGTGATTGGGACACTGCCCTGTGTAGGGTGCAGTCTTTCGGATGGGACGTTAAACGGGTGTCCTGACTCTCTGAGGTCATTAAAGATCCCATGGCACTTATTGTAGGGGTGTTAACCCCGGTGTCCTGGCTAAATTCCCAATCTGGCCCTCAAACCATCATGGTCACCTAATAATCCCCAATTTACAATTGGCTCATTCATCCCCCTCCTCTCCCCTGTAACTATTCCCCAGGTCGTTGCTGCAAATGAGAACGTGTTCTCAGTCAACTTACCTGGTAAAATAAAAAATACTTTATATTAGTCAGTTACCGAGGTGTTTTATATAATACATTTACTTTATATTAGTCAGTTACAGAGGTGTTTTATATAATACCTTTACTTTATATTAGTCAGTTACCGGGGTGTTTTACATAATACCTTTACTTTATATTAGTCAGTTACAGGGGTGTTATACATACAGTTGAAGTCGGAAGTTTACATACACCTTAGCCAAATACATTTAAACTCAGTTTATTACAATTGCGGACACTTAATCCAAGTAAAAAGTCCCTGTTTTAGGTCAGTTAGGATCACCACTTTATTTTAAGAATGTGAAATGTCAGAATAATAGTACAGAATTATTTATTTCAGCTTTTATTTCTTTCATCACATTCCCAGTGGGTCAGAAGTTTACATACTTCTGACTTCAACTGTAGGTATGCACTTATGTGGTGATGCTGTGCTGTGGTTTGCTGAGATGCAAGACAAATGCATTATCATTTTCACAATTTATTCCAACTTCATAGTGTGGTAATATACACTGAGTATACCTAACATTAGCTCTGTCAGGTTGGATGGGGAGCATCGCTGCACAGCTATTTTTAGGTCTCTCCAGAGATGTTTGATCGGGTTCAAGTCCGGGTTCTGGCTGGGCCACTCAAGGACATTCAGAGACTTGTCCCGAAGCCACTCCTGCGTTGTCTTGGCTGTGTGCTAAGGGTCATTGTCCTTTTGGAAGGTGAACCTTCGCCCCAGTCTGAGGTCCTGAGCACTCGCAACAAACAGCATGATGCTGCCGCCACTATGCTTCACTGTAGGGATGGTGCCAGGTTTCCTCCTAACGTGACGCTTGGCATTCAGGCCAAAAAGCTCCATCTTGGTTTCATCAGACCAGAGATTCTTGTTTCTCATGGTTTGAGTGTCCTTTAGGTGCCTTTGTGTTCTTGGGGACCTTCAATGCTGCAGACATTTTTTGGTACCCTTCCCCAGATCTGTGGCTCGACACAATCCTGTCTCAGAGCTCTACGGACAATTCCATCAACCTCATGACTTGGTTTTTGCACTGACATGCACTGTCAACTGTGTCTTTATATAGACAGGTATGTGCATTTCCAAATCATGTCCAATCAATTGAATTTACCACAGGTGGACTCCAATCAAATTCTAGAAATATCTCAAGCATGATCAATGGAAACAGAATGCAACGGAGCTCAATTTCGAGTCTCATAGCAAAGGGTCTGAATGCTTATGTAAATAAGGTACTTCTGTTTTGCATTTTTTATACATTTGCAAACATTTCTAAAAACCTGCTTTCACTTTGTCATTATGGTGTATTGTGTGTAGATTGATTAAATAAAACAATTCTCATCTATTTTAGAATAAGGCTGTAATCTAACAAAATTAGAAAAAAGTGAAGGAGACCGAATATTTTCCAAATGCACTGTAGCTTTCCCCTGGTCAGTCACTGCCATGGAAAGAGCAGTTCTTAATGTTTTGTACACTCAGTGTATATAAAACACAGGAAATCACATGTTTGACTGAACAGGGCCTTTAACATATTTCCATATTGGAATCCCCAAAGTAAATTCTCTACCCCCACTCCTACTGGTGGATCACTCCCACTGAAATTGAAAATATCAGGGGCCGATAGCGGGTCTCAGCCCTGAGCTGTGTCTATAAATGGCATGTCTGGGATCCTGGTTTTTAACTTTGTAAATCATGAAAATAAATAAATGAGGCGTTATTGGGCAAGGATCCCTGCTTCTAAATTAGACGCCCACTCACCAATTAAGCCAATTGAACACAACAGAGTTCACTCTGGTAACTGTTAAAGACAATAATGCCATTTAATGAGAACGTCCCTTTTATATATTTTTTAAATTTATTTAACTAGGCAAGTCAGTTAAGAACAAATTCTTACTGAGATGCAGTGCCTTAGACCGCTTCGCCACTCGGGAAACCCTAAGGCAATAAATGTTTACACCACTTTATCATAACAAGTTTTGCAAATCTGAACATGCTCCTCACACAACAAAACCACGCAGGCCAATGCTTAGTCCTGCACTAGTTGTTTGGAATTTCCAATGACTAAGATAGGGAGTAGCTACTGTAGACCTTTATACTGCACCATGAAAATGTATACAAGAAAATACACTATATTACAAAAGTATGTGGACACCCCTTCAAATTATTGGATTTGGCTATTTCAGCCACACCTGTTGCTGACAGGTGTAAACAATTTTTTTAGAAAAATTCGAGCACACAGCCATGCATTCTCCATAGACAAACATTGGCAGTAGAATGGCCTTCCTGAAGAGCTCAGTGACTTTCAACGTGACACCGTCATAAGATGCCACCTTTCCAACAAGTCAGTTCGTCAAATTTCTGCCCTGCTAGAGCTGCACCGGTCAACTGTAAGTTCTGTTATTGTGAAGTGGAGCAACAATGGCTCAGCCCAAAGTGGTAGGCCACACAAGCTCACAGAACGGGACCGCCAAATGCTGAAACGCGTAGTGTGTAAACATTTTCTGTCCTCTGTTGCAAACTACCTCTGGAAGCAACATCAGCACAATAATTGTTTGTCAGGAGTTTCATGAAATGGGTTTCCATGGCCAAGCAGCCGCACTCAAGCCTAAGATCACCATGCGCAATGCCAAGTGTCGTTGAAGTGGTGTAAAGCTCGCCGCTTTTGGACTCTGGAGCAGTGGAAAGGAGTGATGAATCATGCTTCACCATCTGGCTGTTCGCCGAACTAATCTGGCTTTGGCGGATGCCAGGACAACGCTACCTGCCCCAATGCACATTGCCAACTGTAAAGTTTGGTGGAGGAGGAATAATGGTCTGGGGCTGTTTTCATGGTTCGGGCTAGGCCTCTTAGTTCCAGTGAAGGGAAATCTTAACGCTACAGCATACAATGACATTCTAGACTATTCTGTGCTTCCAACTTTGTGGCAACAGTTTGGGGAAGGCCTTTTCCTGTTTCAGCATGACAATGCCTCCGTGCAAAAAGCGATGTCCTTACAGAAATGTTTTGTCAAGATCGGTGTGGAAGAACTTGACTGGCCTGCATAGAGAACTGACCTCAACCCCATCAAAACCTTTGGGATAAATTGTAACACCGACTGCGAGCCAGACCTAATCGCCCAATATGAGTGCCCGACCTCATTTATGCTCTTGTGGCTGAATGGAAGCAAGTCCCTGCAGCAATGTTCCAACATCTAGTGGAAAGTCTTCCCAGAAGGCTGGAGGCTGATATAGCAGCAAAGTGGGGACCAACTCCATATTAATGTCCATGATTTTGGAATGATATGTTCGACGAGCAGGTATCCACATACTTTTGGTCATGTAGCGTATATCCTGTAACTGAAAGTTTAAGGTGAGGATTATCACGATGCCCATCTACTCTGGGACTCTGATTAGAGACCAGGGGGAGGCAGAAATGCACTCCAGTCTAAGAGTCTTTATACATTTTTCGGGTAATGAAAATGACAGTTGTGGCCAAATATATTGGCACCCTTGCACTTTTTTCAAATAATGCACCATGTCTTCCATACACCTGTTGAAATTTAAACATATATTTTGGTATCCACATATGTATGTCTTCGGTGTGCAGTGGAACAAAACAAAACATAATGTAAAAAAAATTATCTGAATCTTAGCTTATTCGACAAAGAAATCCTAAAATGGCCCAGATAATATTATTGGCACCATCTAGAAGAAGTGAGAAACAATTGGATTTCAAGCAGGTGATTCTCCATTACTTCAGATTTGAACTCACCTATGGTGAGTTGCAGGTGCCTACCATAGAAAAATCACTACTTCAACCAGTTTTGTGTCACCGTGTGTACCGAATTGAGCATGGAGAAAAGAAAGAAAACCAGAGAATTATCTGAGGATGTCAAAGTCAGACACAAGATTGTTGCCAAGCATGGACCACCTCAAGGCTACATGTCCATCTCCAGAGACCTTGATGTTCCTGTTTCCACCATTCGTAATGTTATCAAGAAGTTTAAGGCCCATGCCACTGTAGCCAACCTCCATGGACGTGGCCGCAAGAGAAAACTTGATGGAAGATTGCAGCTAAGGATTGTTCGAACGGTGGAGAAAGCACCTCGGTCAACTGCCATGGCAGGAGACCCAGGAGGACCCCACTGCTGAGAGAAAGACATAAGAAAGCCCGACTGCAATTTGCCAACACACACATGAACATGCCAAAATCCTTCTGGGAGAATGTCCTGTGGACAGATGAGGCCAAATTAGAGCTTTTTGGTAAAGCACACCATCTCTGTTAACAGAAAACAAAATGAAGTCTTCAATGAAAAGAACACCTTCCCTTCAGTCAAACATGGAGGAGGTTCAGTGATGTTTCGGGGTTGCTTTGCCGACTCTGGCACTGAATGTGTGCATGGCATCATGAAATCAGGAGAATACCAAGACATTTTGGAGCGCATTGTCGGACCCAGTGTCAGAAAGATGGGTCTCCGTCGAAGGTCATGGGTCTTCCAGCAGGACAATAACCCTAAACACACTTCAAAAAGAACCCAGGAATGAGTTCAGATCTAAATCCCATTGAAAACTTGTGGAGAGATCTGAAAACAGCAGTTGGTAGAAGGCCCCCTTCAAATCTCAGTGAACTTGAGCAGTTTGCACAAAAGGAGTGGGCCAAACTGCCAGTACAGAGGTACAGGAAGCTCATCGATGGCTATAGGAAGCGCTTGATTTGAGTTATTTTGAGCAAAGGTGGTGCTACCAAATATTAAGACTAGGGTGTCAATAATTTTGTCAATGCCATTTCTATTTATTTTCAGATTTAAATTAATATATTAAGATCTGGATCAAAAACAAAGGTTCTGTAATAATGAAAGTGAAATAAAGAATTGTGGACACCAAATATATTGTTCAATTTCAACTTATTTTGGGGGAAAATTGTGAGTTACTTGAAAAAAGTGCAAGGGTGCCAATATTTTTGGCCAGGACTGTATATGGCATGGAATGATTGACAGACAGTTGACATGAAACTGTCTTGAATCAGATGGACCAGCCGGGAGCTCTGTGGAGTATGTTTGTATGAAGTATGGTTTTTCTACAGAGGAGACACAAAGGATACAAATAATAGCAGGCAATAAAAGCAAACAGGCATAATTCACTGTCTGTTAATTAGTATAACAGATGAGTACCAATGGAAATATCAATATGCAATAAGCATATGAATGGGTATAGCAGCAGTTAACAATAAATGGCAGAACGATGGGTTGTGATAGCACACGGCATGTTAGGCCAAAGCTAGAGCAGGCTACATGAACAGTGGCTATGTAGCATGGCATGTGGCAACAAACAATATAAATCAAATCAAAGTTTATTGGTCATGTATACAGATTTACAGATGTTATCGCAGGTGCAGTGAAATGCTTGTGTTTCCAGCTCCAACAGTGAAGTAATTATACCTAGCAATACAAAAGAATACACACAAAATCCAAAAAGCAAAAAGAATGAAATATCAGAGTCCAGAATATATATATATATATATATATATATATATATATATATATATATATATATATATATATCATGAGGTAGTCACCTGGAATGCTTTTCCAACAGTCTTGAAGGAGTTCCCACATCGGCTGAGCAGTTGTTGGCTTCTTTTCCTTCACTCTGCGGTCTAACTCATCCCAAACCATCTCAATTGGGTTGAGGTCGGGTGATTGTGGAGGTCAGGTCATCTGATGCAGCACTCCATCACTCTCCTTCTTGGTCAAATAGCCCTTACACAGCCTGGAGGTGTGTTGGGTCATTGTCTTGTTGAAAAACAAGTGCCACTAAGTGCAAACCAGATGGGATGGTGTATCGATGCAGAATGCTGTGGTAGCCATGCTGGTTAAGTGTGCCTTGAATTTTAAATAAATCACTGACAGTGTCACCAGCAAAGCACCCCACACCATCACACCTCCTCCTCCATGCTTCACGCTGGAAACCACACATGCGGAGATCATCTGTTCACCTACTCTGCATCTCACAAAGACACAGTGGTTGGATTGACTGACCTTCATGTCTTAAAGTAATGATGGACTGTCGTTTCTCTTTTGTATTTGAGCTGTTCTTGCCATAATATGGACTTGGTCTTTTACCAAATAGGGCTATCTTCTGTATACCACCCCTAACTTGCCACAACACAACTGATTGGCTCAAATGCACTAAGAAGGAAAGAAATTCCACAAATGTACTTTTAACAAGGCACACCTATTAATTGAAATGCATTCCAGGTGACTACCTCATGATGCTGGTTGAGAGAATGCCAAGAGTGTGCAAATCTGTCATCAAGGCACAGGATGGCTACTTTAAAGAATCTAAAATCTAAAATATATTTTGATTTGTTTAACACTTTTTTGGTTAATAGATGATTCCATACGTATTATTTCATAGTTTTGACGTCTTCACTATTATGCTACAATGTAGAAAAGAGTCAAAATAAAGAAAAACCCTTGAATGATTTGGTGTCCAAACTTTTGACTGTCAGTTGTTTTGCTCTAGGAAGCCCACAAGCTTCACAAGACTCATCTGAAGGTAGCCCGGTACCAGTTAAAAAAATGAATGGAAGTATACAGTGTATGGAAGTAGTTTAGTCCCAAAAACAAATTGGTTAAATATGGGTAAAAAATGTAGAATTATAATTCCATGATCTTTCTTATATCTCTCAGATATAGGACAGACACTTTAAAACAAATATAATTTTGATCTGTTTTTCCATGTATGAATCTGTTATTCAATGCATTTCTATGGGCTAATAGCAGTAAGGGCAAATTAATTTGTTAATGTATTTTTTTATACCTAAAGTGGTCCTAAAATTCTACATCAAATAGCTAAATGATCATTGGTATGACCATCTTAAAACAATTCCATATGTTAGCTTAGTAGTAGAACCATTTTTTTGTCATTTTCATTTTCCATACTTCACACTAATGTGTGGTATGATATCCCATGGTCTTTATTAATATACCTGCTTGGTCAAAAACTGTGTATGGATGGACTGTTGGTCTGATTCCATGCGGTTCCATAGCTGGCTATTGGCTTATGCTTGTGTGTAAATGCTTGTGTGTAAGTTACCAGGGAACTCTTGCGAGTCAGTCTGGTCTAGCTGTCAGAACCTTTATAGAGCAGGGGGTTTAGTCAGTCTGAGAGGAATTTTGTATGTCAGATTGGTAGGTTATGGTAAACATCATCCACACGAGGGACCACACTGTCATGAGGAATAGTTGTGGATGGATTCAGACCTTCTTTAGACTGGGTCAAAGAGCCATCGGCTGCAACCTAAACGTTGACAAACAAAATCAAATCAGAGTCAAGGAAATGGGCCATGAAACTGTGATTGCGCTGCACATAATGCCCCTTTTTCAATAGCCTAGTTAAAGAAGCATGGGATTGTGCCCAGAGATGCTGACTTCACTGCAAACATGACAATTGGCTCCACACAATCGTGAGTGTATAATCAAATCAGGAACATCGATACAGGGAGTGTACACATATCTATCTGTAAGTTGGAACACTGGATCTTTGTTCCATATAAAAACTGAGAACAGCCATGGAATTGGAGAAGGTAGAGCACCTCTAGGGGCTCTCAGATGCTGTGCTCAGCTTTAACTTTTTTAGCTTTTATTGGATAATTCAGACATCAGCAGGACCCATTTAAAATTATTGTGAAAATGATTGTGAACATGTGCATTCCCACTGGGCAAAAAAATATTGAATCAATATTGTTTACACGTCATTTCAACCTAAAATAATCTAAGTGGAAAACTAATTGGATTCGCAAAAAGTCTAAAACATATTTTTTTCACCAAACTTTTAACCTAAATCCAATGACATGGTGAAATGTTATGTTGATTACATGTTGAATTCACTTTAATTTACAACTCAACCAAATGTAAATCAAAACTAGACGTTGAACTGACGTCTGTGTCCAGTGGCTTGTCACAGCAGGTTTGCCTAGGATTGATGGTGGAGACTAGCTCAACAAAGGAACATGTTAAAATGTAGCTTGGGTATAAGTTATGAAATGACAAGAGTCCTTAGTTTCTAACAGTGAGACAGACATCCTCTGATGAAGATTCTTGGTTTGAGAGCGACATCTCATAAGAAACACACTGCCTTGTCCATGATCTCTAATTACACCACTATACTCCATTGTCTTCAGTTGAGAGAGAGGTCAGCCAACCCCTCACCCCAACACCTCACCTATATCATACTTGTCCCTGGGCATCCACTGCAAGACATATATCAAATCAAATCAAATTTATTTATATAGCCCTTCTTACATCAGCTGACATCTCAAAGTGCTGTACAGAAACCCAACCTAAAACCCCAAACAGCAAGCAATGCAGGTGTAGAAGCACGGTGGCTAGGAAAAACTCTCTAGAAAGGCCAAAACCTAGGAAGAAACCTAGAGAGGAACCAGGCTATGAGGGGTGGCCAGTCCTCTTCTGGCTGTGCCGGGTGGAGATTATAACAGAACATGGCCAAGATGTTCAAATGTTCATAAATGACCAGCATGGTCAAATAACAATAATCACAGTAGTTGTCGAGGGTGCAGCAAGTCAGCACCTCAGGAGTAAATGTCAGTTGGCTTTTCATAGCCGATCATTAAGAGTATCTCTACCGCTCCTGCGGTCTCTAGAGAGTTGAAAACAGCAGGTCTGGGACAGGTAGCACGTACGGTGAACAGGTCAGGGTTCCATAGCCGCAGGCAGAACAGTTGAAACTGGAGCAGCAGCACGGCCAGGTGGACTGGGGACAGCAAGGAGTCATCATGCCAGGTAGTCCTGAGGCATGGTCCTAGGGCTCAGGTCCTCCGAGAGAGAGAAAGAAAGAGAGAATTAGAGAGAGCATACTTAAATTCACACAGGATACCGGATAAGACAGGAGAAGTACTCCAGATATAACAAACTGACCCTAGCCCCCCGACACAAACTACTGCAGCATAAATACTGGAGGCTGAGACAGGAGGGGTCAGGAGACACTGTGGCCCCATCCGATGATACCCCCGGACAGGGCCAAACAAGAAGGAAATAACCCCACCCACTTTGCCAAAGCAAAGCCCCCACACCACTAGAGGGATATCTTCAACCACCAACGTACCATCCTGAGACAAGGCCGAGTATAGCCCACAAAGATCTCCGCCACGGCACAACCCAAGGGGGGGCGACAACCCAGACAGGAAGATCACGTCAGTGACTCAACCCACTCAAGTGACGCACCCCTCCTAGGGACGGCATGAAAGAGCACCAGTAAGCCAGTGACTCAGCCCCTGTAATAGGGTTAGAGGCAGAGAATCCCAGTGGAGAGAGGGGAACCGGCCAGGCAGAGACAGCAAGGGCGGTTCGTTGCTCCAGAGCCTTTCCGCTCACCTTCACACTCCTGGGCCAGACTACACTCAATAATATGACACACTGAAGAGATGAGTCTTCAGTAAAGACTTAAAAGTTGAGACCGAGTCTGCGTCTCTCACATGGGTAGGCAGACCATTCCATAAAAATGGAGATCTATAGGAGAAAGCCCTGCCTCCAGCTGTTTGCTTAGAAATTCTAGGGACAATTAGGAGGCCTGTGTCTTGTGACCGTAGCGTACGTGTAGGTATGTACGGCAGGACCAAATAGGAAAGATAGGTAGGAGCAAGCCCATGTAATGCTTTGTAGGTTAGCAGTAAAACCTTGAAATCAGCCCTTGCCTTAACAGGAAGCCAGTGTAAGGAGGCTAGCACTGGAGTAATATGATCAAATTTTTTGGTTCTAGTCAGGATTCTAGCAGCCGTATTTAGCACTAACTGAAGTTTATTTAGTGCTTTATCTGGGTAGCCGGAAAGTAGAGCATTGCAGTAGTCTAACCTAGAAGTAACAAAAGCATGGATTAATTTTTCTGCATCATTTTTGGACAGAAAGTTTCTGATTTTTGCAATGTTACGTAGATGGAAAAAAGCTGTCATTGAAACAGTCTTGATATGTTCGTCAAAAGAGAGATCAGGGTCCAGAGTAACGCCGATGTCCTTCACAGTTTTATTTGAGACGACTTTACAACCATCAAGATTAATTGTCAGATTCAACAGAAGATCTCTTTGTTTCTTGGGACCTAGAACAAGCATTTCTGTTTTGTCCGAGTTTAAAAGTAGAACGTTTTCAGCCATCCACTTCCTTATGTCTGAAACACAGGCTTCTAGCGATATACATCCCTTTAAATCCAGGGGGCACCAATGGTGTAACTAAAAACTCCCCACTGCAGGGGATAGGTGGGGATTTCCCTAACCGATGGTAATGGGTTACCCAAGAAACAAGGAAACTACATTTTGTTCTCTGCCTAGAAGGTTAGTTCTCTACCATATCACCCTGACAGACAGTCCTTGATGGCTATTATTGCTGGATGGTATGATAGCTTAGGGCTCTCTAGTGCAGGTGTGTCAAACATATGGCCCGATAAAAAATAAAAAAAACGAAATCAATATACTTTAAAATTAAGTTTCTTGACTGTCCATCTCGCTAATAATCACTGTGCACAGCCAATGGACCTACATTCATACAGTTTCTTGAGTGTTCAGCTCGCTAATAATCACTAGACAGTCAGGGAGCATCAAAAATTCCCAAAACGATTGATAGAGGATTTTTTTTTTCAAATTTTGACAACAAGGAAATATAACCAATTTTCAGTGTAGACCTCGTTGAAGAACGAGTGCGGCCCCCAGGCAAAATGAGTTCGATACCCCTGCTCTAGTGGTAGTCACCCACATTATCTGAGTTTAAAAGCCCACAGTAGCCAAACAGTGCACATTGAAATTTAAGGAGACAGTGGTGGAATGACTGTGGGAAGCTTTCAAGCTGAGGCTTGAGGCCAACAGAGAATGTTGGGGGATCAACTCCATGCTGATAAATGTCCTTTGCAAGTAGGCAGAGTCAGCGCACGAGGCCCCTGCTGCACAAGGCCCGGAACTGCCACCTCTACTGCTGGGCTGGCTGAATCTGATTACAGGCAGGCCCTGAGGACAGTTGGGTCATTGAGAGCCCAGAGATGAGCAAACAATGAGATATTATCTGAAGGAATCTCTAGCTTTCCAAAGGAAAATGGTCCTTCTCAGTGTCACATTGACGATAGGATCCTCAACCTGACATTGAATCAGCCATTTAAGAAGAATAAACACTGCCACCCATTCATAGATACTCACTAAAATAATGAGAGCTCTTTTTTCACCCTTGTTTAAGACATATAAAGGGAAACTCATGGGGCTTTGCAAGACAAGGCTGTGCAGAAATTGGAGCATGCAGCTGACTCACAGATGAATACGCCTTTACAATGATTGGATATTGACTGAACAATCCCTTGGTCTATCACCATGGTACTTGACAAAGCTATATAGAAAATCTAATATAAAGCAAATGTATGTGGTTTCTGCAATTGAGTGTGCGTGACTATGTAGTGTAGCCTATAGGCAAAATGTTTTGCACATTTCTTCAAAACCTTAACAACTTACATAACTGTTGTTTTGTATAATGCCGAAGAAACATAATACACTGAACAAAAATATAAAAACAACATGCAAAGTGTTGGTCCCATGTTTCATGAGTTGAAATAAAAGATCCCAGAAATGTTCCATACACACAAAAAGGTTATTTCTCTCCAATTTTCTGCATACATTTGTTTACATCCCTGTTAGTGAGCATTTCTCCTTTGCCAAGATAATCTATTTCAATTGACTGATTTCCTTATATGAACTGTAAGCCGGTAAAATCGTTGAAGTTGTTTATATTTTTGTTCAGTATAGAATGCATGCACATCTGAATCTATTCTTCTCAAGAATGCGAAAATAGATGCACCATAAAATAAGAAATGGAGCTATATCCTACTACATGGTTATAAGTTGCAAAAACTATAAATCTAAGGTGTTTATACAATTTTTCAATTTTTTATATTCATACAAACTTTGGATCCACAAATATTTTTCTATCCCCCAACAAATATTGTTGACAAACTGATATAGCTTATATTAAGCTCAAGCTATGAGTATAGTTATGTTATTGGTGTGCATGAATCGTCAGATGTGTGTTTACTGTGTTAACTGTAGTGCTTTCCTTACCATCTTAAATAAGCACGCCCCATTCAAAAATGTAGAACCAGGAACAGATATAGCCTTTGGTTCACTCCAGACCTGACTGCCCTTGACCAGCACAAAAACATCCTGTGACATACTGCATTAGCATCGAATAGCCCCCGCGATATGCAACTTTTCATGGAAGTTAGGAACCAATATACACAGGCAGTTAGGAAAGCAAAGGCTAGCTTTTTCAAACAGAAATTTGCATCCTGTAGCACAAACTCCAAAAAGTTCTGGGACACTAAAGTCCTTGGAGAATAAGAGCACCTCCTCCCAGCTGCCCACTGCACTGAGGCTAGGAAACACTGTCACCACCGATAAATCCACGATAATTGAGAATTTCAATAAGCATTTTTCTACAGCTGGCCATGCTTTCCACCTGGCTACCCCCACCCCGGTCAACAGCCCTGTACCCCCCACAGTAACTTGCCCAAGCCTCCCCCATTTCTCCTCACCCAAATCCAGATAGCTGATGTTCTGAAAAATCTGGACCCCTACAAATCAGCCGGGCTAGACAATCTGGACCCTTTCTTTCTAAAATTATCCGCCGAAATTGTTGCAACCCCTATTACTAGCCTGTTCAACCTCTCTTTCGTATCGTCTGAGATCCCCAAAGATTGGAAAGCTGCCGTGGTCATCCCCCTCTTCAAAGGGGGAGACACTCTAGACCCAAACTGTTACAGACCTATATCTATCCTACCCTGCCTTTCTAAGGTCTTCAAAAGCCAAGTTAACAAACAGATCACCGACCACTTCAAATCCCACCGTACATTTTCCGCTATGCAATCTGGTTTCCAAGCTGGTCATGGGTGCACCTCAGCCACGCTCAAGGTCCTAAATGATATCATAACTGCCATCGATAAAAGACAGTACTGTGCAGCTATATTCATCGACCTGGCCAAGGCTTTCGACTCTGTCAATCACCACATTCTTATCGGCAGACTCAACAGCCTTGGTTTCTCAAATGACTGCCTCGCCTGGTTCACCAACTACTTCTCAGACAGAGTTCAGTGTGTCAAATCGGAGGGCCTGTTGTCCGGACCTCTGGCAGTTTCTATGGGGGTGACACAGGGTTAAATTCTCGGGCCAACTCTTTTCTCTGTATACATCAATGATGTCGCTCTTGCTGCTGGTGATTCTCTGATCCACCTCTATGCAGACGACACCATTCTGTATACTTCTGGCCCTTCTTTGGACACCGTGTTAACTAACTTCCAGACGAGCTTCAATGCCATACAACTCTCGTTCCGTGGCCTCCAACTGCTCTTAAATGCAAGTAAAACTAAATGCATGCTCTTCAACCGATCGCTGCCCACACCTGCCCGCCCGTCCAGCATCACTGCTCTGGACGGTTCTAACTTAGAATATGTGGACAACTACAAATACCTAGATGTCTGGTTAGACTGTAAACTCTCCTTCCAGACTCTCATTAAGCATCTCCAATCCAAATTTAAATCTAGAATCGGCTTCCAATTTCGCAACAAAGCATCCTTCACTCATGCTGCCAAACATACCCTCGTAAAACTGACTATCCTACCGATCCTTGACTTCGGCGATGTCATTTACAAAATAGCCTCCAACACTCTACTCAGCAAATTGGATGCAGTCTATCATAGTGCCATCCGTTTTTTCACCAAAGCCCCATATACTACCCACCACTGCGCCCTGTATGCTGTTTTCGCTTCCTATTCGTCGCCAAACCCACTGGCTCCATGTCATCTATGAGTCTTTGCTAGGTAAAGCCCCGCCTTATCTCAGCTCACTGGTCACCATAGCAGCACCCACCTGTAGCACGTGCTCCAGCAGGTATATTTCACTGGTCACCCCCAAAGCCAATTGCTCCTTCGGCCGCCTTTCCTTCCAGTTCTCTGCTGCCAATGACTGGAACAAACTGCAAAAATCACTGAAGCTGGAGACTCATATCTCCCTCACTAGCTTTAAGCATCAGCTGTCAGAGCAGCTCACAGATCACTGCACCTGTACATAGCCCATCTTCCAATAGCCTATCCAACTACCTCATCCCCATACTGTTATTTATTTTGCTCCTTTGCACCCCAGTATCTCTACTGGCACACTCATTTTCTGCACATCCATCACTCCAGTGTTTAATTTCTATATTGTAATTATTTCGCCACTATGGCCTATTTATTGCCTTACCTCCCTCATCCTACCTCATTTGCACACACTGTATATAGACTTTTTCTATTGTATTATTGACTGTATGTTTGTTTATTTCATGTGTAACTCTGTGTTGTTGTTTGTGTCGCACTGCTTTGCTTTATCTTGGCCAGGTTGCAGTTGTAAATGAGAACTTGTTCTCAACTAGCCTACCTGGTTAAATAATAAATAAATAAATAAATAAAAGGGCCCTTAAATCAACTGGCCCTGATTATCCCTGAAGTAAACAGGGACATCTTGTGGACAGAGGTGTGATTTATTAAGTTGTGCGTGCGCCTGCTTGCTAAATTATTTCCCCTGTAAATGTTTGCTTAGTATGGTTATTTTGTTTGAGCTCTCCATTAAAATTAATTTGAAAATGTTGTACCCACCTCATCCACATTTTAGAATCAAAGTCTTGTTGGAATAGGATCAGTCTTGTTGGAATAGGCTCGATGTTGAATGTCTTTGGCATAGTGGTCCAAACAGGATAACAACTAAGAAAACAATTAAATTAATGTTTGGTTCTTCTTATCCAGCTAATTAGGCACAATAATAATCTGCACCACGCCTGACCAAAATAAATTACGAATCAATAATTACAAAATTATCAAAAGGATATAAATGTTATTTCTAACAAAGGTAGGGCAATCAATTAATCGATGGTCATGTGTAACTGCCTTCATTGTCAGGAGATAGGGTACTTAGGCCTAAATCAATCAAAATAACTAAAAATTGTCAGCTGCCCAATTAATTCCTTGTCTCGCGATATTCTGGAATTGCTCTCCAGCAGCAGATGCTGCCAGTGAGTGGAAGGAGAGAGGGGGTGAGAAACCTAACGAAACCGCAACCTTCTACCGTGGAAACTGCAGTTTTATTTGAAAACCCCACGATTGTTACATTATTTATATACACACAACGTGACTGGTTTGAAAAACATCGTAATTTAACCCAAGGTATCTGTGCCAAGTGTATTAGAGACCCATATCTAATTAAACTAGCAATGGCGTTGAAAAGAATTCAAAAGGTGAGTTTTTGTTTGCTTATTTCTTCCTGCCAGCCTGCGTTGCAACTAGTCCGCTAAATTGTTAGCTATGTTTACAATAAGTATGGTTCTCCAAAATCGTTTGCCACATTTCATGTAACAAGCACTTGTTTGTGCTCCCCTTGAAAATACTTGGCAGATAGACAGACAAAGACGAGAAACCAATGGTGGCCTTTTGCAATTGACGCATTTCATGCTGCCTATGCTAAGCTGTTAGCTTAACAGTACATTATTTATTTGCTAGCTAGTTAGCTGTCCTCACTTAATGTTAGCAGCTAACTAAGGTAGGTACAGGCCCGTTACATAACGGCATTTGGTTGGGGTGCAAGTAATATGACCACATTGTGAGTGTAAGATAAATAAGCAAGTTAGTCATGTATTTGTGTCTGGCGACCCGGGTGAGAAAGTACAATTTAAGGCTAACGTTAGCTTGCTAATGGTACCTATCTTTTGCCATCTTGAATGAATGAGTGTGCTGGAAGGTAATGCGCACGCGTGACATATGACAGCTGTTTGCATGTTGCCAAATACTTAACCCCAATGTTGCCATATATGGAATAGCAAATGGGGCGCTGTGGCAACAATGTATTTATAACAGAATGGACAGCGTTTTCATAAAATGTTAGCGAACTAGATTATTGAGAAAGTGTAGTTATTTATTTCCAACAATAAGTGATGTCATACCATTTTACCTCAAATGGTACACGGCTAGTGGACCATAACAGTTAAAATATGTCATTTTGGTGAACAGTTGAAACAATAGTGGTCTGTTTGTATTTTGTCTGTATTGTCAATGTATTAAAAGTTGAGTAGGGATACTTGGCATGGTGTAACAACTTCACAGTATGGCACAATTAAGTCAGGGCCTGTGTAGTAAAACCAACCTGGACTCGGTGATAGATATAAAATGAAGTCCGAAACTCCAATTAGTATATGTTACCGTTTGTATTGTATGTATTCATTTGTGGATGTCCATCCATTTTGTACAAATTTGCAAAACGTATGATATGTTAAGAATTCCAATTTGTTGTGGCTAGTGTTAGCTAGGGGTTAGGTTAAAGGGAAAGGATTACATAACATGTTAAGTAGTTGCAAAGTAGCCAAAAGGTAGTATTTAGTTGCTAATTAGTTATAATGCTAATGTTTTCCGTGATGAGATTTGAACACGCAACCTTTCGGTTGCTAGATGCTGGCGTTATATGCTCACCCAACCAATCTTATGTAGCCATACCAAACGTAACTTCGGAAAGTATTCAGACCCCTTGACTTTTTACACATTTTGTTACATTACAGCCTTATTCTTAAAAAAAAAAAAAAAATGTTTTAATCCTCAGCAATCTAAACACAATACCCCATAATGACAAAGGGCCCAAATTTTTGCGTATTTATTAAAAATATAAAACAGAAATGCCTTATTTATGTAAGTATTAAGACCCTTCGCCATGAAACTCGAAATTGAGCTTAAGTGCATTCTGTTTCTATTGATCATCCTTGATGTTTCTACAACTTGATTGGAGTCCACCTGTGGTAAATTCAATTAATTGGACAAGATTTAGAAAGACACACATCTGTCTATATAAGGTCCCACAGTTGACAGTGCATGTCAGTGCAAAAACCAAGCCATGAGGTCGAAGGAATTGTCCGTAGAGCTCAGAGACAGGATTGTGTTGAGGGACCGATGTGGGGAAGGGTACCAAAAAATGTCTGCATAGTGGCCTCCATCATTCTTAAATGGAAGAAGTTTGGAACCACCAAGACTCTTCCTAGAGCTGGCCGCCCAGCCAAACTGAGCAATTGGGGAGAAGGGCCTTGGTCGGGGAGGTGACCAAGAACCCGATGGTCACTCTGGAGCGCTGTCAGACTTCCTCTGTGGAGATGGGAGGACCTTCCAGAAGGACAACCGTCTCTGCAGCACTCCACCAATCAGGCCTTTATGTTAGTGGCCAGACAGAAGCCACTCCTCAGTAAAAGGCACATGAAATCCCACTTGAAGTTTTCCTAAAGGCACCTAAAGACTCTCAGACCATGAGAAACAAGATTCTCTGGTCTGATGAAACCAAGATTAAACTCTTTATCCTGAATACCAAGCGTCACGTCTAGAGGAAACCTGGCACCATCATTAGGGTGAAACATAGTGGTGGCAGCATCATGCCGTGAGGATGTTTTTCAGCGGAAGGGATTGGTAGACTAGTCAGGATCGAGGCAAAGATGAACGGAGTACAGAGAACCTGCTCAGGACCTCAGACTGGGGTGAAGGTTCACCTTCCAACAGAACAACTACCCTAAGCACTCAGCCAAGACAACGCAGGAGTGGCTTCGGGTCAAGTCTCAATGTCCTTGAGTGGCCCAGCTTGAACCCGATCGAACATCTCTGGAGAGACCAGAAAGTAGTTGTGCAGCAAGGCTCCCCATCCAACCTGACAGAGCTTGAGAGGATCTGCAGAGGAGTGGGAGAAACTCCCCAAATACAGGTGTACCATGCTTGTAGCGTCATTCTCAAGGCTTTAATCGCTGCCAAAGGTGCTTCAACAAAGTGCTGAGTGAAGGGTCTGAGTACTGTAAATGTGATATTTCAGTTGTATTTTTTTGCACAATTGTAAAAACCTGTTTTTGCTTTGTCGTTATGGGCTATGTGTAGATTGATGGGAGGGGTGGACACATACATTTTTAGAATAAGGCTGTAACGTGGAAAAAGTCAAGGGGTATGAATACTTTCAGAATGCGCTGTATCATACTAATTAGTGTCCCGGGATTACATTTACTATGTTACGTCTAGTCTGAGACCAGTCTGAGTAAAGCTGGTCATGTAAGCCTAAATGTCAAAGTTGAGAAGAGGCTTTGGTAGTTAATTTGGCAGTGACACCCTTCACCCCAACTCTGTGCTCAACCAGACAACCGTCATCAAACTGTGATGTAGGCCTAGCCTATTTATTTTTCCCTATCTGAATGTCAGTTTTGTCACATTGTTGCTCAGTGTCTGAATCACTAGAAATAGACTGGAACTGGGAGGGACTACCTGAACTTGTGCAATAAGAAATTTAAATTTGTTGCAAAGCAACTGTGTGAATATGACCCAGATGTGACTACCTATGCACAGATATATATATATATATATTTAAAGCAATCTGTTTATAAAATATATAGCAATGACAGTTATATCCTCTTTTACGCTACTGCTACTCTGTTCATCTATGCATAGTCATTTTAACCATATCTACATGTACATACTACCTCAATCAGCCTGACTAAGCGGTGTCTGTATGTAGCCTCACTACTTTTAAAGCCTCGCTACTATATATAGCCTCGCTACTGTTTTTCACTGTCTTTTTACTGTTGTCTTTATTTCTTTACTTACCTATTGTTCACCTAATACCTTTTTTGCACTATTGGTTATAGCCTGTAAGTAAGCATTTCACTGTAAGGTTGTTGTATTCTGCACACGTGACAAATAAACTTTGATATCCATGACTGAATTTTCTACTTCCTGGCCACATCGGTTAGTAGTGGATACAAAGGTGAATTTTAGACACTGCCTGTATTTATTTATTGATTATTATTCTAATATCTCTTTAGGAACTGACAGATTTGCAGAGGGATCCACCTGCACAGTGCTCAGCGGGACCAGTTGGAGATGATTGTAAGTAGGGATGGGGAATAAATCCTTTATATTAATGTCATATTTGCCACGTCGGAATGTTTTTTTTACTACAGTTCCAGTCTGTCAGACATTCAGTATTGCGATTTGCACAGATACACAATACTTACATTTTAGGAAACTTTTGATGGGCAGCAACGCGATGGGTGAGGCTGTGACATTGCATTGTTCGGTATTAATTGTAACCCATTTGTAATTTTATTTAGTGTTTCACTGGCAGGCAACAATAATGGGTCCGGTATGTGATTTAACTTCCCTTTCTCTTATTAGCACATAGCTTAGCATCAATAAGCTTTAAGGGTATTCTTATCCTCTTTCTAAACATGTTTTTATTTTATTTTAGAATGACAGTCCTTATCAGGGAGGAGTGTTCTTCTTGACTATTCACTTCCCTACAGATTACCCCTTCAAACCACCAAAGGTGAGTAAAAAATCACATAAGATCAGTTGACATTAGGAAACACAATTCATAGTGCTAGAAGTAAGTGCTGGTTTATAAAATACTTAATTCAATTGCAGGTTGCGTTCACGACAAAGATCTACCACCCTAATATCAACAGCAATGGAAGTATTTGTCTGGATATATTGAGATCGCAATGGTCGCCTGCACTCACTGTATCAAAAGGTAAGCCCCTGTGAATATTGGTATAAGATCTGACATGGGGTTGGAATTTAATATTTCTTGGCATTACATGCAGTATAACTATATAGTTGTATATTTAATGGACAATACATTTAAAAAATAATGCAGAGGACAATTTGTTTTCATATGACAGCCAGACAAAATAAGACAGAGGGATAATATTCTAAAACTGTAAGCATACAAATTTAGATGGTTTGTTGAAAAGCAGTAATTTTATATTTTTAAGAGTTGGCCTAACATTTTAAAGAAACAATTGTTTGACCTAGTCAATGTCTCTCCTGGTAATAATGTAGAAGACAATTAGGGATCAAATTCAGCAATTCATTGTTTTATTTTCTACTTCAAATAGTTGTCAGAATAATAAATATTTCATTTTTGACTTGAAAAGGGCAGTCATCATCATGTGCCACTTTATGGCTCTCAGATAGAGGTGGTCAACAGTAACGGTTGTCATAGCAATATGGATGTGAGCTGTTGGTAGGTGTATTAAAGGCGTATCATTCCCCTTAAAGAACATGCATGGTTAATTGTTTTACTTTTTGGATAATAAAATATATTGGATATTTTTTGATGTTGACACTTGTCATGCGTGTCTGCAGCTGGAGGAGGTTTAGATGCAGCTATCCGAAGTTGATTATTTTTGTTTTCCATTCTTTATTAGTTCTCTTGTCAATCTGCTCTCTGCTTTGCGATCCGAACCCAGATGACCCGCTTGTACCAGAGATTGCACACACCTACAAAGCTGACAGGGAAAAGTGAGTGTGCCAAACAGTATTTGATTCCCTTGCTTTGAAACTCCAGCATACTGGTATTCTTGAATAGGGCCTAGTCCACAAACAATTAAATATCTTTAATTCCAATGTTTTGGTCAATAGACATTAATTTCTTCCCGACATTTCAGTCAACTCTGGTGAAGGTCTTTTCACCATAACATTGGTATTAGTAGATGGGTTTCCATCCAACTTGTGACAGATTATCATATGAATATTTTAAAATCTGCATAAAAACAATATGTGCATTTTCCCACCAGGGATGTTTCCATCAAATTGACCTGTTGTGGATAGATAAAAATAACTTTTGTGGTTAAATTACCAGAATAATGTTTTGAATAAAAAACACAAGTTAAATGGGTTTCCATCGCATTTTCAACTCTACTGATGTTTTTTTCAGAAAATGTTGTGTTACATTGCGAGTGTGCCCACACTGGTCTTGGCACGTGCGCTCTAGCCAACAATTCGCAGATACAGTGTGGGTAGGATAGCCTTCATGATGAGATTATGGACAAAAGAGCAAGATTTGTATTATTTTTTTGGTCAAACAGCAGCCAAGCATTGATCATCATGTCAGCAGAATAAGACCCTCTATTTATTGGAAAGAAGCATCATCACTCATCACCGTGCTCTTTCACCACCCTGTGAAGTTCATCATAACTTATTTCATCTGTAGCGTCATAAACTGCATGCTTTTCCGAGTTGTAGTGGGAGGACCACACATATTGTGGCTCCAAGTTTACTTCAATATGATGGTTATTATATCAATATTTGCACATAAAGGCATTTCCATCGTCTTTTCTCGCATAATTAATTTTACAGACACTACGATCTCCTTGTCTTGTGTTTTGTTGACATTTGGAAAGTGTTTTATTTTTTTGGTCTGTTCCATCAAACATTTTTTTATCCATACTTAACTTGCCAAAAAAGGTTGTATGGAAACCTGGTTAATGCTGCATTAAATTATTTGTGGAATATTCAAGAATACCAGTGTGCTATTTTTTTCTGGTATCGTGCAAACCTTCCATTTTGTTTTACAGGTACAACAGACTAGCAAGAGAATGGACACAGAAGTATGCAATGTGAAAATGCCTGTTAAATTAAAACACTAAAAGAAGAAAATAAACATGTTTAATATTTACCCAAGGCAAACGAACAAGAGGGGAAACATAACTAGACACTCGGGTTGGAGAAGGAAGCGATAAAATAAGGGACAGTGCAACCTGGCTGCTAAGTGCTGAGCTGCTGCCATGTGCTGTTTTTCATGACTTGTATGGATCTGCTGAGGAACTCCTGAAAGCACTCCCTTATGGAATACTGGAACCTCATGGTCCAGACCACCACACCCAGACTTTAACTATTACTACTTCTATTGTGACTATTATTCTCAGTGTTACTATTCATACTCTTATTATTATGATCACTGTTATTATCATAATGATTGTGTTATTCTACTGAATGCTGAAACATTGGGTTTGAATTTGGAGGGGACTAGTTGGCGGCTTGGTTCTCCCTCCTTTCAAAGGTACTTTCTTTGTCCCTCTGGATGTCTTGTGTTCATGTATTCAGTGGCCTTGCTGTATTATTGTAATAACCTCTTCTCAGATGTTAGCTGTGAAATTGAGGTGGAGTGCTCAGCACAAAGGTGCATGTCTATATCCAGCAGCGGGGTTCTATTGCCCACAAAGTCTTGAAAGACAGTCTCTGGTTGGTCTCAAACCCAGACGTGATGTAAGACAAGTAATTTTGCTTCCCCCTGAGCCAATTTTGTTTTCACTCAATGCATTTGGAAATGTCCCAAATGCAGTGACAGATGGTCTTTGAAGAGCCTGGAGAGAGGTGCTATCAAGGTGAGCTGGACTGTATCTGTGCTCATGGGAAAGCGACCAGGGAAAAAGTTCTGAAACTGCCACTACTTTTCTCACTTGTCATCGATGTCCCCTTTTCTTGTCCTAGATCTATCCAGGGCTAGCATCTTGCCATTTAACATCCAATTGTAAAGACACTTAAACTCTGGTAAAGCTAATCTCTGAGATTAACTCCTCCCAGCCATACAATGCCACTTTCTAAATACAGTAGCTCAGGTATATATCCAACTCACCTGTCTGTGAAAGGGCACTGTAGTGACCTGTGGTGTGAGAAATGATCAGACCTGTTTTGCACAGTGAGTTACTGCTTTAATCCAGAAATTGTGTTTTGAAACATCTGACATGGGTCATTCATTAGCTTTCCCCTTCTCAATTTATCACATTGTTTTACTGTACAACACTATGATGTGAATGTTTTCAAACAGGTTTTGTTAATGCTTGGAGAAACACTGCACATGCTAATGCTTTGGATATGCCATTGGTTAAAACTGGAGTATTTTAATTATTTTTTTCTCTCCATTAGATGGGAGCTTAAAGACTTACTTTAATGACAAACTGTGGCAGATTTATGAATAAACATTTAGTTTCGTTTTTTGTTTGACTAAATTCAGATGTATTTGTCATCATGGTTTATTGTGAAGTTTCACAAATGTTTCCTGTGCCTTTTACATCTTACATTGTAACATAAGCTGTAACATGAGCTCTAACCTGGATCTTGGCAGCTGCATATTTGTTTTAGCAGATGTCTTGAGATTTTGTTCTCATCATTGGAACTTTACTTTCGCTTTATTTTTCCAGAGGATCTGCAACAGTGTACATGTGTAATGCATTAGTAACCTAGTATTCTGCAAGCTTGATTGTAGTTATGCCATTAGTAATATCAAATTTAACGTCAACATAATCCTGTGCAGGTGCTGGATTATTTAGACTGCATCTGTCTTGAGCCATAGATTATTTTTAACCAAAGTATAACTGTCTGTTGCAGTGGAAAGTGAATAAAAAGTATCGGGGGTAGGGAGTATAAGACATTTGGCCGTTGATATGTTAATAAATCGATTTCAAGAGAAGAGTTAAGATTCAGAAGACACTTCAGGAACTTCCATATATGGGCATTGTCTTCTGTATTGGAATGCAGACTTCGAGCAGGAACTCCATATATGGGCACAGAGCTCATATTGAAATGTGGCCCTGAACAGGAATGCCACACATCGGCACCAACATTAATATTGCAATGCACCCCTGAAGCAGGAACACCGTATGGGCCCAGACACACATTGGAATGAGGCCATTACCAAATCTACATGTATGGACGTAGAGCTGTGACCATCCCAATTTGCATCCAATCTTCATTAGCCACAAGCCTGCATCACCTGAATCCCCTTGCTTAATCAACCACCCTCATAGTATTTAAATGGCATCCATTGTCAAGCCTTTGTACATTGGCCTAACAAACAGGCCATACTGCAAGTTTGTGATGAGCCATTGGCCCGCCACACTGAGTCCCCCTCCTGGCTTCCTGCACAATGGTGGGCCAGCTCAACACTGGTCCATGATGGGGTGCTGGCCCTGCCATCAGGCTCAGCACAACTAGGGGTTGACCCTGTCAGGAATCCAGGTACTAACCCTGATCACGACCAGGGGCTGGCCTCCCCGTCAACAATCCACAATCCGAGAAGCCAAACTTGTGAAATGCTTGATATTGTCGCAGTGACTGTCTTTCCATAGATTTAATGAAGGATCAGTTAGGTTGACTGGGCTGGAAAAACATGTTCTAGACTATAGACTGGTTTCACTTACTATGGAGCTCAATGCATACGTTCTCATTATGACATTTAGAATAGGTCATAAGGCTATGATTTTGGTACAAAATGCCTTTTAAAAATTGTTCTACAATTTAGCTGCAATGGATTGAATATCCACTCTGAATACACCAGAATCATCTGGCAGTAAGACCAATTCTTAAAAAGACAGGCAGTGAGTAATGCCACTGGACAAAACTTGGTTGCTGATTTCGCTCCTTATATTTGTTTGGTTATTTATTTGTAATCTGTCTTCCAGTTGTCATTTTTGAGTGCAATCAGCATCGATCCATCAAATGTTCCTTTCAGAATAACATCTTGGTTTGATCCAAAGAGATACTAACTAGAATGATATCAATGGAGGTCATGATAGGCAGCTTGGCATGCTTTGCAAAATGGAGAACCTTTTCACAGCCATTTGCCAGATATCAGGGATTTCTTTAAAATTAATTTGCCTGATACCTTTGATTAAAATCTTAGCCTTTACCATATGTATAGCTCATGTAAATTGCTATCAGGGCTTGTTTTCCCCAAAGGGACATTTATTTCATTTGATCAGTAGATACTTGCCATGTAAATTTAAATAAATATACTTTTTTTTTAAGTGTACAGACTTGCTAACTTGAAATTCAGGACCAGCCTTTTAAAATAGATGCATTTCAAATGTGATATCTGTATGTGATTTAAGACTTTCCAACACCATAACTCTTTTCTTGACTATAAAAATATTTAATCAAATCGAAGACCATTCTTGATACACAAACTGTTGACTGTGAAAAACCCAGCAGCGTTGCAGTTCGACACAAACTGGTGGCCCTGGTATCTACTACCATACCCTGTTCAGAGGCACTTAAATATTTGGTTGTGCCCATTCCCCCTGTGAATGGCACACACAATCCATGTCTCAATTATCTCAAGGCTTAGAAATCCTTCTTTAACTTGTCTCCTCCCCTTCATCTACACTAGGTATTCCCAAACTGGGGTACGCCAAATAAAAATGTGATTCACATAAAAAATTCTAAAATCTTTAAAAAAAAAAAAACATCCAACCAGTCCATTTATATTTTTCCAATGGGGCTATACATTTTTTTCCCTTTTTTTCTCACCTTTGTAGCCTCGTTTCACTGCCAAAAATACAATTAAACCATCTAGTGTTCACCGAAGTAACAACACAATGTCAAATACAGGTAGCCTAGTCAAATAATTGGGGAGCCAGGTAGCCTAATAGTTAGAGCGTTGGACTAGTAAATTAAAGGTTGCAAGATCGAATCCCCGAGCTGACAAGGTAAAAATCTGTCATTCTGCCCCAGAACAAGGTGCAGAACCATCATTGAAAATAATAATTTGTTCTTAACTGACCTGCCTAGTTAAATAAATGTAAACATGTTTACATCCAATCACATTAACTGTTACTCTCTCACGGGAATTCCACTAACAGTCCGTATGTAGCCAAACGTAGCTGCTGCTCATGTTGGTATCTGTACTGATGGTGCAAAAGCCATGACAGGGAGACAGTGGAGTGGTAACGCGTGTGCAAGCAGTTGCTCCCGACGCCACTTGGGTACACTGCAGCATCCACCGAGAGGCTCTTGCTGCCAAGCCTGACAGCTTGAAAGATGTTTTGGACACTACAGTAAATATGGTTAACTTTGTTAAAGCAAGGCCCCTGAACTCTCATGTATTTTCTGCACTATGCAATGATATGGGCAGCGACCATGTAACGCTTTTACAACATACAGAAGTGAGCTGGTTATCAAGGGGCAAAGTATTGACACGTTTTCTTTACTGACCATAATTTTCACTTGTCTGACCGGTGCACAACTGAGCAAGAGGAAAAGTACATTAGTGTCTAGTTTGAGAAACAGGCACCTCTTCACTGTTGAGACTGGTGTTTTGCGGGTACTATTTAATGAATGCTGCCAGTTGAGGATGTGTGAGGTGCTGACTCCGGGAGGCTGGCCTTCTAGGCAGAGTTCTATTTCCCATCTTAATCTTTTCTTTTTATTGGCCAGTCTGAGATATGGCTTTTTCTTAACAACTCTGTCTAGAAGCCCAGCATCCCGGAGTTGCCTTTTCACTGTTAACGTTGAGACTGGTGTTTTGCGGGTTCTATTTAGTGAAGCTGCCAGTTGAGGACTTGTGAGGCATCCGTTTCTCAAACTTGACACTCTAATGTACTTGTCTTCTTGCTCAGTTGTGCACCGGGGCCTCCCACTCTTTCTTTACTGGTTAGAGACAGTTTGCGCTGTTCTGTGAAGGGAGTAGTATACAGCATTGTACAAGATCTTCAGATTCTTGGCAATTTCTCACATGGAATAGCCTTAATTTCTCAGAACAAGAATAGACTGACGAGTTTCAGAAGAAAGGTCTTTGTATCTGGACATTTTGAGCCTGTAATCGAACCCACAAATGCTGATGCTCCAGATACTCAACTAGTCTAAAGAAGGCCAGTTTTATTGCTTCTTTAATCAGAACAACAGTTTTCAGCTGTGCTAACATAATTGCAAAAGGGTTTTCTAATGATCAATTAGCCTTTTTAAAATGATCAACTTGGATTAGCTAACACAACGTGTCATCGGAACACAGGAGTGATGGTTGCTGATAATGGGCCTCTGTATGCCTATGTAGATATTCCATTAAATCAGCAGTTTCCAGCTACAATAGTCATTTACAACATTAACATTGTCTACACTGTATTTGACAAATTTTGTTATTTTAATGGACAACAAATGTGCTTTCTTTGAAAACCAAGGACATTTCTATGTGACCCCAAACTTTTGAACGGTAGTGTATGTATGTACAGTTGAAGTCGGAAGTTCACATACACCTTAGCAAAATACATTTAAACTCAGTTTTTCACAATTCCTGACATTTAATCCTAGTAAAAATTCCCTGTCTTAGGTCAGTTAGGATCACCACTTTATTTTAAGAATGTGAAATGTCAGAACAATAGAATAATAGAGTGATTTATTTCAACTTGTTCATCATGTTCCCACTGGGTCAGAAGTTTACATAGATACACTCAATTAGTATTTGGTAGCATTGCCTTTAAATTGTTTAACTTGGGTCAAACGTTTCGGTTAGCCTTCCACAAGCTTCCCGCAATAAGTTGTGTGAATTTTGGCCCATTCCTCCTGACAGAGCTGGTGTGACTGAGTCAGGTTTGTAGGCTTCCTTGCTCGCACAGGCTTTTTCAGTTCTGCCCACAAATTTTCTATAGGATTGAAGTCAGGGCTTTGTGATGGCCACTCCAATACCTTGACGTTGTCAGGTTTTTAGGCCTCCTTGTGTAACGGATGTGAAATGGCTAGCTAGTTAGCGGGTACGCGCTAATAGCGTTTCAATCGGTTACGTCACTTGCTCTGATACTTGAAGTAGGGTTTCCCCATGCTCTGCAAGGGCCTCGGCTTTTGTGGAGCGATGGATAACGATGCTTCGTGGGCGACCGTTGTTGATGTGTGCAGAAGGTCCCTGGTTCGCGCCCGTGTCGGGGCGAGGGGACGGTTTAAAGTTATACTGTTACACTTGCTCGCACATGCTTTTTCAGTTCTGCCCACAAATGGTCTATAGGATTGAGGTCAGGGCTTTGTGATGGCCACTCCAATACCTTGACTTTGTTGTCCTTAAGCCATTTTGCTACAACCTTGGAACTATGCTTGGGGTCATTGTCCATTTGAAGACCCATTTGCGACCAAGCTTTAACTTCCTGACTGATGTCTTGAGATGTTGCTTCAATATATCCACATAATTTTCCTGCCGCATGATTCCATCTATTTTGTGAAGTGCACCAGTCCCTCCTCCAGCAACGCACCCCCACAACATGATGCTGCCACCCCCGTGCTTCATGGTTGGGAGGGTGTTCTTCGGCTTGCGAGCTCCCCCTTTTTCTCCAAACATAACCATGGTCATTATGGTCAAAAAGTTATATTTTTGTGTCATCAGACCAGAGGACATTTTTTTTTGTCCCCATGTGCAGTTGCAAACCATTGTCTGGCTTTTTTTATGGCGGTTTTGGAGCAGTGGCTTCTTCCTTACTGAGCGGCCTTTCAGGTTATGTCGATATAGGACTCGTTTTACTGTGGATATGTATACTTTTGTACCTGTTTCCTCCATCTTCACAAGGTCCTTTGCTGTTGTTCTGGGATTGATTTGCACTTTTCGCACCAAAGTACATTCATTTCTAGGTGACAGAACGCGTCTCCTTCCTGAGCGGTATGACGGCTGCGTGGTCCCATGGTGTTTATACTTGCGTACTATTGTTTGTACAGATGAACGTGGTACCTTCAGGCATTTGGAAATTGCTCCCAAGGATGAACCAGACTTGTGGAGGTCTAAAAAAAAAAATCTGAGGTCTTGGCTGATTTCTTTTGATTTTCCCATGGTGTCAAGGAAAGAGACACTGAGTTTGAAGGTAGGCCTTGAAATACATCCACAGGTACACCTCAAATTGACTCAAATGATGTCAATTAGCCTATCAGAAGCTTCTAAAGCCATGACATCATTTTCTGGATTTTTCTAAGCTGTTTAAAGGTACAGTCAATTTAGTGTATGATAACTTTTGACCCGCTGGAATTGTGATACAGTGAAATAATCTGTCTGTAAATAATTGTTGGAAAAATTACTTGTGTCATGCACAAAGTAGATGTCCTAACCGACTTGCCAAAACTATAGTTTGTTAAGACATTTGGGGAGTGGTTGAAAATCAAATTTTAATGACTCCAACCTAAGTGTATGTAAACTTCAGATTTCAACTATATATATATATATAGACTGCTCAAAAAAATAAAGGGAACACTAAAATAACACATCCTAGATCTGAATGAATGAAATATTCTTATTAAATACTTTTTTCTTTACATAGTTGAATGTGCTGACAACAAAATCACACAAAAATGATCAATGGAAATCAAATTTATCAACCCATGGAGGTCTGGATTTGGAGTCACACTCAAAAGTGGAAAACCACACTACAGGCTGATCCAACTTTGATGTAATGTCCTTAAAACAAGTCAAAATGAGGCTCAGTAGTGTGTGTGGCCTCCACGTGCCTGTATGACCTCCCTACAACGCCTGGGCATGCTCCTGATGAGGTGGCGGATGGTCTCCTGAGGCATCTCCTCCCAGACCTGGACTAAAGCATCCGCCAACTCCTGGACAGTCTGTGGTGGAACGTGGCGTTGGTGGATGGAGCGAGACATGATGTCCCAGATGTGCTCAATTGGATTCAGGTCTGGGGAACGGGCGGGCCAGTCCATAGCATCAATGCCTTCCTCTTGCAGGAACTGCTGACACACTCCAGCCACATGAGGTCTAGCATTGTCTTGCATTAGGAGGAACCCAGGGCCAACCGCACCAGCATATGGTCTCACAAGGGGTCTGAGGATCTCATCTCGATACCTAATGGCAGTCAGGCTACCTCTGGCGAGCACATGGAGGGCTGTGCGGCCCCCCAAAGAAATGCCACCCCACACCATGACTGACCCACCGCCAAACCGATCATGCTGGAGGATGTTGCAGGCAGCAGAAGGTTCTCCACGGCGTCTCCAGACTCTGTCACGTGCTCAGTGTGAACCTGCTTTCATCTGTGAAGAGCACAGGGCGCCAGTGGCGAATTTGCCAATCTTGGTGTTCTCTGGCAAATGCCAAACGTCCTGCACGGTGTTGGGCTGTAAGCACAACCCCCACCTGTGGACGTCGGGCCCTCATACCACCCTCATGGAGTCTGTTTCTGACCGTTTGAGCAGACACATGCACATTTGTGGCCTGCTGGAGGTCATTTTTGCAGGGCTCTGGCAGTGCTCCTCCTGCTCAAAGGCGGAGTTAGCGGTCCTGCTGCTGGGTTGTTGCCCTCCTACGGCCTCCTCCACGTCTCCTGATGTACTGGCCTGTCTCCTGGTAGCGCCTCCATGCTCTGGACACTACGCTGACAGACACAGCAAACCTTCTTGCCACAGCTCGCATTGATGTGCCATCCTGGATGAGCTGCACTACCTGAGCCACTTGTGTGGGTTGTAGACTCCGTCTCATGCTACCACTAGAGTGAAAGCACCGCCAGCATTCAAAAGTGACCAAAACATCAGCCAGGAAGCATAGGAACTGAGAAGTGGTCTGTGGTCACCACCTGCAGAACCACTCCTTTATTGGGGGTGTCTTGCTAATTGCCTATAATTTCCACCTGTTGTCTATTCCATTTGCACAACAGCATGTGAAATTTATTGTCAATCAGTGTTGCTTCCTAAGTGGACAGTTTGATTTCATAGAAGTGTGATTGACTTGGAATTACATTGTGTTGTTTAAGTGTTCCCTTTATTTTTTTTGAGCAGTGTATATACTCCCTTGTCTCTGTAGTTTTCCATGTCTGGTCTAACAGGCTGGGTAACCAGGGGTAGATCAACTTTGTTACTAATATCAGAGATTAGGGATGTTTCTACTTTAGGTCTATAAAACCTTTTTTGGAACATAAACAATAATACGCTTATCTAGAACGCTTGGCCCCACTACATCCTGCTAACTGTAGCTGCCCCAGAGAACTCAACATGTCAAGTTTATTTTACAAGCAGAAAAGTAAACAAAGTGTACTTTAAGACAAAACGTGGGGTTGCATGTAGCCTAGTCAGTGTATGGAAAAGAAAAACAGTATATACATTACTTGCATACATGGTACAGAAATAGTACTGTAAAGATGACCAGTTTCACGTCAATGTTCCATCAGAGGGCGCCTAGTCAGAGTGGAAGAGGTGGAATGTTCTGTCAGAGATATCTCTGGTTCTGTTCATGATGTTATGAGACGAGTTTCCTGTGTGCCGAGCTCTCATTCAGTAGTGATTCGATTCTATTCTACTTCCTCCATAAAGTAGCTAGGACGGGCGTTTCACAGCTAGCACAAGTGTTTGCGCGAAAGAAGGATGGCAGTGAACTTAAGTAAAAACGGAATTTCCCTGACAAATGCTTACAAAGAGGTTGTAGATGAGAAATCCAACACCAACTGGTAAGGACGGTAGCTAGCTTTAATTGCCTCGCCATAACATGTTGCATCCGCTATGTTTAAGTAGCTAGCTCCCTAGCTAACATGTATTTCCTCTCGTACTTAGCTATCATATCAGTTAGCTAGCTCGCTAGTTGTGAAATGAAAATGAATTGTGTTACAACGAAGCAGTATGATGATTATTGCCATGTTTCTTCGAGGTAAATCTGATGACCTTGTCTGGCAATTTCCTTAGCTTGTTAACTAGCTATCTAACGTTAGCTAACTAGTTAATGATGGTGCTATATAACATGACTGTTAGCCTATTTGAGTTACCTGTTTGCGTTTTTTTTATTTTATTGGATTCATTCACATTGCAATGCCTAAACTTGTATGCAGCTAACTAATTTGTGTTAGCTAGTTAGTCAGAATTTGTACTAGAGAAAATACGTTTCTGGAGCATCAAGTTAATTTTCTGTGTCACTGTTCAAATAAAACCTGTTGGTGTCGGTGTTTAAACATGACCCTAATTAACCTGCTTTAGTTGACAAGACTGGGTTTATCAAACCCAGAGGGTTTTAGTCGTAGCACACATCCTGTTGCTGAATGAAAAGTTCTTTAGGTCAACCATGGCATGGGGACCAGACTTGGCTAACTAAAAGAAGCTCTCATACGTGTTTTTAGACATTTCTCACCATATAATTACACCGAACAAAAATAAACGCAACATGCAACAATTTCAAAGATTTTACGGAGTTACAGTTCAAAAAGAAAATCGGTCAATTGAAATTAACTCATTCGGCCCTAAGCTATGAATTTCACATGACTGGGAATATAGGTATGCATCTGTTAGTCACAGATACCTTTAAAAAAAAAATGTAGGGGCATGGATCAGAACCAGGTGTGACCACCATTTGCCTCGTGCAGCGTGACACATCCTTTGCATAGAGTTGATAAGGCTGTTGATTGTGGAATGTTGTTCCACTCCTCAATGGCTGTGCGAAGTTGCTGATATTGGCGGGAACTGGAACATGCTGTTGTACACGTCGATACAGAGCATGCCAAACATGCTCAATGGTTGACATGTCTAGTGAGTATGCAGACTATGAAAGAATGGGGACATTTTCAGCTTCCAGGAATTGTGTACAGGGCTGTGCATTATCATGCTGAAACATGAGCGGATGACTGGCACGACAATGGGCTTCAGGATCTCATCATGGTATCTCTATGCATTTAAGTTTCCATCGATTTTAAAATGCAATTGTGTTCATTGTCCATAGCTTATGCCTGCCCATACTATAACGCCACCATGGGGCACTCTGTTCACAACGTTGACATCAGCAAACCGCTTGCCCACATGTCGCCATACATATGCTGTCTGCCATCTGCCCGGTACAGTTGACACCGGGATTCATCTGTAAAGAGCACACTTCTCCAGCGTGTCAGTGGCCATCGAAGGTGAGCATTTGCCCACTGAAGTCGGTTATGTCCCCAAACTTCAGTCAGGTCAAGACCCTGGTGAGGACGACGAGCACGCAGATGAGCTTCCCTGAGACGGTTTGACAGTTTGGGCAGAAATAATTTGGTTGTGCAAACCCACAGTTTCATCAGCTGTCCGGATGGTTGGTCTCAGATGATCCCGCAGGTGAAGAAGCTGGATGTGGAGGTCCTGAGCTGGCGTGGTTACACGTTGTGAGGCCGGTTGGATGTATGCCAAATTCTCTAAAACGACATTGGAGGTGAATTATGGTAGAGAAATGAACATTCAATTCTCTGGCAACAGCTCTGGTGGACATTCCTGCAGTCAGCATGCCAATTGCACGCTCCCTCAGCTTGAGGCATCTGGTATTGTGATACAACTGCACATTTTTTTTGAGTGATATTTTATTGTCCCCAGCACAAAGTGCACTTGTAATGATCATGCTATTTAATCAGTTTCTTGAAATGCTACAACTGTTAGGTGGATGGATTATCCTGGCAAAGGAGAAATGCTCACTAACAGGGATGTAAACAAATGTGTGCACAATTTTTAAAGCAATAAGCTTTTTGTGAGTATGGAACATTTCTGGGATATTTCACCTCATAAAACATGGGACCAACACTTTACATATTTTTGTTCCGTATACATAGTAATGCACTATTACAAAAGCTCTACATTTTGCACACTTTAAGTTGCACTATGCTGAAATCGCTCCGCCATTTCCTGTTTGTTCAAATTCTAATAGTTTGCCTAATTTCAGTATATGTGACAATACAAGCAAGTATAGTGTACCATCTAAACCCGAAAATATAGTATTTTCAGCTCTTTGAAGCTGATGTACAAAACCGAAAGTAAAAGATGCAAAAATGAAACTTAAGAACGGGAAGCATAGAAATAGCTCACATAGACTCCCGAGTGGCGCAGTGTTCTAAGGCACTGCATTGCGGTGCTTGAGGCTTCTTTAAAGACCCAGGTTTGATCCCGGGCTGTGTCGCGACCGGGAGACCAATGAGGCGGTGCACAATTGGCCCAGCGTCTTCCGGGTTAGGGGAGGGTTTGGCTGGCTGGGATGTACTTGTCCCATTGCGCTCTAGCAACTCCTGTGGCGGGCATGGCACATGCGCGCTGATTTTGGTTGCCAGTTGTATGTTGTTTCCTCTTGACACATTGGTGCGGCTGGCTTCCGGGTTAAGCGATCAGTGTCAAGAAGCAGTGCGGCTTGGCAGGGTTGTGTTTCGGAGGATGCATGGCTCTCGACCTTCGCCTCCGTACGGGAGTTGCCGCGATGGAACAAGGCTGTAACTACCAATTTGGCTATCATGAAATGGAACAGATCTACCGCTTCTTTGACTTGCTTTTGATGAGGATGATAGATCTATATCTCACTTTTCAATGTGAATTTGGTGGGTCACCCAAAAAGTTACATACTGCAGCTTTAATGGTTCCGATCCGAAGTTATGCAGTTCAATCAAGTGTCATGTTTTGAGTAAGGCACATCACTTAGCCAGGTTGCTTCAGGATTCTATTCTGCAATAGCTTGCTAAGTGTGGTTGTGAATACTGATGCTGACAGTCTGTTTAAACTGCTTATTAGGCTACCAATCTAAAATTTTGCAATTGTTGTGTGATCCTGTAACCTGGTGTTCTTCTCTGCAGGGCCTTGTTCACCTACGAGGGGAACACTAATGATATACGATTGGCAGAGAAGGGAGGTGAGTGTGGTAGACAGAATCCAAGAAAGGCTCTAACATGTAAATATATTCTGTTTGGTTTTGAGTCTGCAATGTTGTCTGAGATCATCACCCTCACTTATGGTGTGCAACTGAATTGCTCTCAACGCACAGTAAGGCAATTTAAAAGATGCAAGTAAAGGTAAATGTTAATCTTTTGCAGTAGTGGCACAATTTTATTGTTTGGGTAAGTCTCCCAGACAGGTTTCTTTCAGAAGATAACTATTTGCATATGTGAAAAGAAAGATAACCAAGCATGTGTAATGTAGTAGAGGAAAATATTTACATTTTAGTCATTTAGCAGACGCTCTTATCCAGAGCGACTTAGGTTAGAGTTAGTGCATTCATTTTAAGGTAGCAAGGTGAGACGACCACATGTCAGTCATAGTAAGTTGGCAAAAAATGTCCTCAAAGTAGCTATCATTAAGTAGAAAGTGTACCCAAACGCGCTTTAGCCAAGATTGAAAAATAAGAGAATCAGGTGCTTGACTGAGGGACATGAAAATCCCAAAAAGAATCCTTGCCCCAGGACACTTCAACAGGTGACTATCCAGGAATATAAAGAAAATGAGCACTCTGTTTCTGCATAGATCTGATAATTAATTGACGTGGTATACAAAAAGGCTTACGCTGGTGTATTCGCCTTTTCGGGGGGCAGGGCGATTAATCAAGATACTTACAACTAGGGTTGGAAACTTTGCAGTAAAATGCCGGAATTTTCCCAAAAATTTTCCAATGGAAATTAGGCCCTGGAATTTGGGGGATTTTGCTAAAATTCATCAAAAAAAGTTTGCTTATAACAGTGAACCTTTTTTTGTGAGATACACAAGGCAATTCTAGGTCTTGTGGCATATTCTGGTTAAACTATCCCCAATTCAATGGAATTGCAACCTTCTGCATGCACAGTGCATTCTTCCATCACATGTACAGCTGATTCTCAAGATCTTGCACACTGAGATGCTATTGAGCCCACACTACTACACTGTCTGAGCTAAGGACTACATGCTTTCTGGTAAGTTTTGATTACAATACTGGGTGGGGTGAATATATTTTATATGACATGAATGACTTTTTGTTAACTAGTAAATAGTAGCCTACAGCAAAGTGTGTTTAAATAATTTCTAACTTATTAACAATTTCTGATGGTTAGTTCTTGCTACCATGTAGGTTTTAGATTGCTTGAGCCTGCTAACTGAGGAGTGTTAATTCACCTGTTTCCATACATGTTTCATTTTAAAACATTTATCTTGCAAAGGAGTTGTTTAATCTAACTGCTTAACTATTTATCTGCATATGGAATTGTATTTGGGGGTTTTTTCACTCATTTTTTCCCTAATCTTTACAGGGAAATGCTACGGCACCATCTGATGTGTGGAGACATTTCACTGCAGCTAATGTAGAAGGAAAAGCTGTGTACATTTACAAATACTGTGCCAACTCATATGTGAAGAATGCAACAAAGATGCTGAATCATCTGGCCAAGTGCATAAAGTTCCCTCAGTTTTCACAACAAGCGACCTCTGACAAAAGTCCCTCTACTTCTATTCGAGGTGAAAAGGATGAATCAGACACTTTATCGATAGCAACAGCTCATGGTTCTCCTAGAATCAGAAGTTTTTTTTTCACTCAATGGAGGAACATAGTCAGAAATGCTGATGAATGTCTTGCTCGAGCTGTGTATGCAACTGGTTCACCTTTGATGCTCACAGGCATGGTGTATTGGAAGAGATTTCTGAATGTTCTTTGCCCAGCATGCACCCCTCCAACCAGACATGCGTTATCTACTCATTTTCTGGATGCAGAGTTCAACAGAGTTCAAGTGAAGGTCAAGCAAATCATAGAGAAAGCAGACTGTATTGCAATAATCTCTGGTGGGTGGTCGAATGTTCGTGGACAAGGAATAATTAACTACATCTCCACACCTAACCAGTATTCTACAAGCGCACAGACACAAGGGACAACAGACACACCGGTCTCTACATTGCAGGTGAGCTGAAGGCAGTCATCAATAACCTTGGACCACAGAAGGTATTTCCACTGGTGACAGACAATGCTGCGAACATGAAGGCTGCTTGGTCTAAAGTGGAGGAGTCCTACCGTCACATCACACCCATTGGCTGTGCTGCTCATGCATTGAATCTGCTCCTCAAGGCCATCATGGCACTGAAAACAATGGATACAGTACAAGAGAGCAAAGGAAATGGTTAGGTATGTGAAGGGTCATCAAGTTATAGAAGCAATCTACCTCACCAAGGAAAGTGAGAAGAATAAGAGCACCACATTGAAGCTGCCCAGCAACACCCATTAGGGTGGTGTTGTCATCATGTTTGACAGTCCTGGGGGGGAAGGCGTCTCTCCAAGAAATGGTCATATCATAGTCTGCCGATATGGACAATCCCATCAAGAGGATCCTCCTGGATGATGTATTTTGGGAGAGAGTGGTATGCAGCCTGAAACTCCTGAAACCTAAAGCAGTAGCCATTGCACGGATTGAGGGAGACAATGCCATCCTGTCTGATGTTCAGACTCTGCTTGCAGATGTAAGAGAAGAAATCCATACTGCCCTGCCCACTTCACTGTTTCTCCAAGCAGAGGAAACTGCAGTTCTGAAATACATCAAAAAGCGTGAAGACTTCTGCCTGAAGCCCATACACGCCGCAGCGTACATGTTGGACCCCAAGTATGCAGAAAAGAGCATCCTGTCGTGTGCAGAGATTAACAAGGCCTATGGTGTCATTTCATTTCACCTATGGTGTCACTTCATTTCATGAAGCTGCCAGTTGAGGACTTGAGGTGTCTGTTTCTCAAACTAGACACTAATGTACTTGTTCTCTTGCTCAGTTGTGCACCGGGGCCTCCCACTCCTCTTTCCATTCTGGTTGGAGCCAGTTAGCGCTGTTCTGTGACGGGAATAGTACACAGCGTTGTACGAGATCTTCAGTTTCTTGGTAATTTCTTGCATGGAATAGCCTTCATTTCTCAGAACAAGAATAGACTGATGAGTTTCAGAAGAAAGGTCTTTGTTTCTGGCCATTTTGAGCCTGTAATCGAACCCATAAATGCTGATGCTCCAGATACTCAACTAGTCTAAAGAAGGCCTGTTGTATTGCTTCTTTAATCAGAACAGTTTTCAGCTTTGCTAACATAATTGCAAAAGGGTTTTCTAATGATCAATTAGCCTTTTAAAATGATCAACTTGGATTAGCTAATACAACGTGCCATTGGAACACAGGAGTGATGGTCGCTGATAATGGGCCTCTGTACGCCTATGTCGATATTCCATTAAAAACCTGCAGTTTCCAGGTACAATAGTCATTTACAACACTAACAATGTCTACATCGTATTTCTGATTAATTTAGTTATTTTAATGGACAACATGTGCTTTTCTTTAAACTTAAATTTCTAAGTGACCCCAAACTTTTGAACGGTAGTGTATGTTGAAAATGTTTTTGGGAGATGCGACGGATCATTCAATATTCCCTTTCTTTTGTTGTTCAGTGAAATCATCCCATGTGAAGAGTCAACTCATTTAATTAAAAGTTAAATTTGTAAAAAAAAAATCTATTGGAAGGATTTAATAATTTGCAATTATGTCTACTTATGATCAGGTCAAATGTTTATGTTTCTGTCGCCATATGATATGGTAAATGTATCCAATGCAAAAAAACATCTACATTTAATTCCCACGGAAAGTTTCCACCTCTGAATATTCCCCAAAATCTGCAACCCTACTTACAACACACACACACTGTCAAAAATAGAGCATGTTGAAAAAGGGAGTCATTTGCCATATATTGTGTACATAATGTAGGCTATACACAGTAATGTACATAACAGACTTTGCATAGAACATAAATTCTACAATGTTCCCGATACTGGTGTGTTCAGATGGTGGACTGGAGGAACTGGTGGAGGAACTTAGCAGCGGTAAAATAATGTACGCTTTCTGTCGTGTCGAGGACCCAAACTCTGGCCTGTGCAAATACGTCCTGATCAACTGGGTGAGTGCTGCACTACACTCCCTTTTCTTCCAAAGGTGGCACTCCTCTGTATTTTGTAAATCAGGTTGTCAAGTTGAATGAATCTTATGAGTATTTGTGTTTCAGACTGGAGAAGGTGTGAAAGACGCCAGGAAAGGACTATGTGCCAATCATGTCAGCTCCATAGCTAATTTTCTCAAGGTAATATAATTTGGCATGGTTTAGACCCCTCCAACTCTGGACCTCGAAGCCAGTTCCACTGCATTTTTTTTTTTAAATTGTTCCCTTCAAATTAGGGACTGATTTAGACCTGGGACACCAGGTGTGTGCAATTCATTATCAGGTAGAACTGAACCAGCAGGCTCCGGACCTCATAGGCTAATAGTTGAGTACCCCTGGTCTAGGCATTTTCTCCATACAGACTGCTTATGTTTAGTTAATGATCAAAATCAACTACTTTTGGTCATGTAGTGTAATTGCGTAGTATGTGGACACCTGCTCATTGAACGTCTCATTCCAAAATCATGGACATGAATGGAGTTGGTCTCCCCTTTCATGCTATAGCCTCCACCCTTCTCGGAAGGCTTTCCACTAGATGTTGGAACATTGCTGAGGGAACTTGCTTCCATTCATCCACGAGCATTAGTGATGCCGGTTACTGATGTTGGACGATTGGGCCTAGCTCACAGTCGGTGTTCTAATTCATCCCAAAGGTGTTCAATCGGGTTGAGGTCAGGGCTCTGTGCAGGCCAGTCAAGTTCTTACACACTGACCTCGACAAATCATTTCTGTATGGACCTCGCTTTGTGCATGGATTGTCATGCTGAAACAGGAAAGGGCCTTCCCCAAACTGTTGCCACAAAGTTGGAAGCACAGAATCATCTAGAATGTCATTGTCATGCTCGGCCATGGAAACCCATTTCATGAAGCTCCCAACGAACAGTTATTTTGCTGACGTTGCTCCCAGAGGCAGTTTGGAACTCGGTAGTGAGTGTTTCCACCGAGGACAGATTATTTTTACGAGCTTCAGCACTTGGCTGTCACTTTTTGTCAGATTGTGTGGCCTACCACTTTGTGGATGAACCGTTGTTGCGCCAAGACGTTTCCACTTCACAATAACAGCACTTACAGTTGAGCGGGGCAGCTCTAGCAGGGCAGAAATTTGACGTATTTGACTAGTTGGAAAGGTGGCATCCTGTGATGGTGCCACATAGAAAGTCTGAGCTCTTCAGTAAGACCATTCTACTGCCAATGTTTGACTATGAAGTTTTCATGGCTATGTCCTCGATTTTATACACCTGTCAGCAACGGGTGTGGCTGAAATAGTCGAATGCACTAATTTGAAGGGGCGTCAACATACATTTGTGCATATACACTTGCAACACTAACCTCAACAGAACATGAAATTAAGAACAATTGCAGGAAAGACTGAGTAGACACCCCTGTTAGTGCCAGTAATAGCTTTTGAGTGTTAGAGTTAAGCAGAAGTTGGATGCTACTTATGGTGAATTATTGGTTGTGGTTTCTGAATCAGCTCTTGAAGTGGTCTGTTATCAGTTGTTATCATGAAAGTCACCTTGCTAACTGCATGTCAACAAATCCTATGGGTGGTGGCTGTCATATCAAATATCCCTCCTGTTGACAGCCCTTTCATGGCCTTATCTGGCTGAAATGTGTGACGCGTGTTGTTTGTAGCTAAAATGTCTGCTGTAATTCCAGGGAGCCCATGTCACAATAAACGCCCGTGCAGAGGAGGATGTGGAACCTGAGGCTATTATGCAAAAGGTGGCCAAGGCATCAGGGGCCAACTACAGCTTCCACAAAGAGTCCAACAAGTTCCGAGACGCTGGTCCCCAGGGACCTGTGGTACGTACCAAATATATCATCTTATCCTTTTAGAAATTAAAATCAGAACATTTTAGTTATGCATTGAGTTTGTTTCATCAGATGTTAAGTGTCTGTAGACATGTTTTGTACAGGCAGGTTGCACTGTTAGGCAAGTTGCTTTGTGGTCAGAAATTCTCATATCTAATTTGTTTCGGTTAATCACTTGTCTGCCTGTGGACATTTTTGGTAAGATTCATTGCACAAGGCTGCGGATGAGAGATTCTCAGTGTGGGTTTGTTTCCAACATGTTGGATGTTGTGACTTGCAGAGCTGGTTGTTTACAATGACTCATGTGCAGTAGAATCCAGGGGCTTAGTTGAGCTCATGATTGTTGGCCAGGGCTGGAGCCAGAGAGGCCAGGCCAGGACAGGCTGTTTAAAGCCTGTTAACTCGGCATAATAAACCGACATGCTGTGTCAGTACTGGATCTAGGTGGGGGGTTGGTGTCTATGAGTGCCAATTTGTTTTTTGTTGTGTTTAACTAACGCTTGTATTTTGTTGTGACAGGGCTCTGTGTATCAGAAGACCAACGCCATGTCTGAAATCAAACGGACCAATAAAGACAACTTCTGGGCGCAGGCAGAGGTGAGTCAGCCCCAACACCTTACTGCCACTACAGGGACTCCATGGTGTCCCCCTCCCAGAGTGCAAAGAACCTTGGCGTGGCTCCAGCAGGTTAATGCTCTACAACATCCGTAGAGTATGACCCTACCTCACACAGGAATGGCGCAGGTCCTAATCCAGGCACTTGTCCTATCCCATGTAGAATACTGCACGTAACTCGCTGTTGGCTGGGCTCCCCGCTTGTGCCATCAACCTTCCTAAGTTCTCCATGTCGCCACGCTCCTCCGCACACGCCACTGGCGTCCAGTCGAAGCTTACATCATCTTCCAGACCCTGGTACTTACCTACAGAGCAGCAATGTGAAGCCCCTCCTTACCTTCAAGCTATGCTCAAACACTATATCCCAAACCAAGCACGCCACCTCTGGTCTCTTGGCCCTCCCACCCCTACAGGAGGGCAGCTCCCACTCAGCCAGTCAAAACTATTCTCTGTCCTGGCATCCCAATGGTGGAACAAGCTTCCCCCTAAAGTCAGGACAGCGGAGTCCCTGCCCATCTTCTGAAAACGTTTGAAAACCTACCTCTGAAGAGTATCTTAAATAACTCTCACATGCTTTTCTTATTAGCACTGACTTTGCTCATGAGGGAAAATGTACTTGATACGATTGTGATGTTGTCTCACCTAGTTATCTTAAGATGAATGAACTAATTGTGAGTCGCTCTGGATAAGAGCATCTGCTGAATGACAAATACTGGTTAGATTTGCTTGTGTTGCTCAGCTTGTTCTGATTAAATAGTCCTTTATGACAGTGAATACCCTAACCTGGTCTCGTGTTCTGTGTGTCTCAGAAAGATGAGGAGACGCGGCAGCGGGAGGAGCGCAGCAAGGCAGACGAAGAGCGCCAGAAGCTGGAGAAAGATCGGAAGGATCGAGAGGTCAAGGAGGCAACTCTCAGAGAGAATAGAGACAAGGAGAGGGCCTCTATGATTGACCAGCAGAAGTGAGTAAAATGGTGGTTAGTAAACTTAGCTGGAGGTGGTTATCTTATCGAGTTGACCTTATTAAGACAGCCAGGTTTCCATTAAGTCTGCTTTTCCCATTTGTTTAACAGGAAGTTCCAGCAGCAGCAGGAAGCTGAGAGCAGAGACAATGAAAAACAACAATGGGTGAGTTGTCTGCTGACTCACAGCAGGACAGGCCGGCTGACTGAGGTGAATTCAAATCAAATCCGCTATGTTTAACTGGTGTTTCATTCTCATGTAGGGGGCAGCAGATCCGTTTATGCAACATGCATCCTGCCAGAACTGGGTTCAAATACATGTGTATTTGTTATTTAAATAGGCCTACATATTTTCAAATAATGTAGCCTGACTCAGTTACTTCTATTGGAAGTATTTTCAAATAATTTCCTATAAATAGCCTACTATTTAAATGTATTTTCAAATACTATTTAAATACCTGGGTTAAATGCATGGGAGTGTATTTGAGTCAGTATATTTTAAAATACATGTCAATACTTTCCAAGTTTATTTCCAAATGCATTCCAATATTCAACTATTAGGTTTTTTTCCCCCAAAAAATATCTGAGCACTTTCTTTGAAATGTATATAAAAGTAATTGAGATATTTGAACCCAGGTTTGCACCCCACCTAAATTATCTGTTTTAAATGTGAAGGCACACATTTAGGATGTAAATATAACACAAGAACAAACTATACAGAACCGGTAGGTGTAGCCTCGTGGGTAGTGTTGAATTATGTGTGGTGCATCATCAGGAGGAGCAGGAGAAGGACTTCCAGGCAGCTCAGAAGAAAGGGATGAAGCGTGGTGAATCTGTGGAGAAAGCCAATGTGAGTTAACTGTGGCCCCCTGTAGGTTTAATAATTGTTTAAAGGTTCCCTATACCCTGTGACTCAGAACCCTCTGTTTCCTGCTTCCCTTTCCATTGACACAACCAAATCTGTTTCTTGCTTGAATCTAAACTCGCCATAGCTTCACTTACCTTCATTTTCCTGTTTGTACATTCTTTTTGCTCTACTACCATCTACTGTGGTCATGACTTCTCATCTTTGAACATCATTCAGAACACCTTTATGCATACAGTAGATGGTATTGTGTTCTTTATTAAAGAGAACATCTGGAACGTTGCTATGGCTATACAATACCCAGTGTGTCTGTCTGACCACATGGTGTGTTTCAGGAGGCGGCCTCCCTGATCTCCCAGCGCTCTATGAACCCCAGAGAGATGTTCAAGCAGAGAGAGAAGGGCATGGCCCCCAGCGCTGCAGACACCGACACCCCTGCTGCTGCCCACACCCCTGCCAGCCCCCAGCCAGGTAAGCCACCAATGTATATAAACAGCAAACAGTTGTATTGAATAGTGTAGTTCTTAAAATTGTTTTTTCCATGAGTGTTTCCTAGCTGGGCTTTCTAGCTCTGTCAGGTGGGGGATGTGGTCGTGCAGTGAGATCAGGGGATTGTCTGGGCCATGTTGAAACATGCAGGAGGAGAATCTTGTCGCATTACTCTGCCTTCATCAACTTTAACTCATTGTCTCGTATCACATCTTGTCTCTAGTCCACATCTGCTTTGTGTTGTCTCTGCTCTGCTTGGTAACCTTCCCGGCCAACCTGTCTGTCTGCTCTGGTGTGTGTTTCTCAGGGCGTTTGAACAGCCCTTTTCTCTCTAAGCAACCATGCGAGCCTGAGCCGTCCCGCTTGCCCCTGCGCCAAGCCTCCCCTCTGCCAGCAGGCTCCGCCTCTCCTGTCCCTGCTGCAGGTCTGAGCTCACTCATACTGCTGACACAAACTGACCCTTTCCCAACACACACACACATACTTCACACGTAGGTGACTGAGTGACATACAATTGCTATGTTTGTGTTTTGGTCAAATATCTACCTGATGCTACTCGCTTTAAATCCATCAATCTAAATGATTAACCTGATCCTACTCCCTTTCATCTCTTGTTAATTAAATTTAACATCACCCTCATGGCTCATAGGCCATGTCCATCATTAGATCACTGTACATCATCAATCTCATCCAGTGTCTTGTTGTTTTCCATGAGACTTGACAGATGGTTTTGTAATTATTCAGTGTCTGAATATTTGAGTGCATGCTTTAGTATGTTTGTACACTGTGTGTATCTGTGCTCGTATATCATTTGTGTACGTTGTCATAATAAGAACCCAATGTGGATGAGCCCGTTGTGGATGAATCCACTCCCAGTGTGGGTGAGCCATGCCAGTCTGAGTGCTTGGATGAGCAGGATGCAACCCCTGAGGATCAGTGGCAAGATGAAGGTGGGCCCTGCTCCCCACACACCTAAGTCTGAACACACAACAGTCCGATTCATCTCATCTATGTTTCATCATGACCCTTTCTCTGGACACATTTCATAATTACTTTGTACTCTGGATCCCTGGTGCTGCTGCTGCCACCTGTTGGTAGAGAGGTATTCCTTTTCGGATAAAGACAATGTACTTTTTCTGTTTCAGTAAAGGCAACGGCAGCTCCCACTGAGCACAACCATGCCACAGAGCCAGCCCAAAACAACCTCTATGAGGAGCCCCCAGAGGTAAATATTTGTCAACACATGAGCAGTGAGATTCATTATTTGTAAACAGCAGTAGTATACTTTTTAATCAGAAAATCCCATATCACAATCATTATTGAAATGCCATTCAAGTCAAGAGAACTTTGGTAAATATTTGTGCTTGGACTTAAATGTGAAGATCATTCTCAGAGGTATAGCACCCCTTGTTGTTCGCTCAGGTGGAAGAGAACACGAATGAGGTGGCTGCAAAGAAGACCGACCGAGGCGTCTGTGCCAGAGCTCTATACGACTACCAAGCTGGTAAGCATTGTTAGTCACAGCCTACTGACAATTTACAGTAGACACTCGGCCCACTGAACTGGTTCTCTGTGTGAACAACGTGTAACCGTGATGTTTTTCCCATATGGAGAATGTGGGTGAAACTGCTAGATGGAAACTGGCAGTCAGTGAGCAGTGGTTACCCTAGAATTCTTTTCAGCAACTGTGGCAAATTTGTGGGGGAGGCATGGTTTTAGAGGCACTCTTCTTGGCCGCATAGACAATGTTTCTGTTTTAAAGCTAATTTCCTGAAATTCTACACATTTTGCCATGGGGCTGAGAGAAACTGCAGTTTCAAAGCTAATTTCCTGCAATTCTACACTTTGCAATGTCTTATGCCTTGTTTTTATGCTATCTGGGTGATTCAAACATAACAAAATCAATGGGAACCACATGCCATGACATTTTGGGAATTTCTGATTCTCTCGTTTTTATTTTGGTGATTGTTAGTTCTCAAATATTATCTTATAAAAGAATATGTAGGTCCATTATCCTTTCTACATACTTTCAGTTTTTTTTAAGTGGGGTTCACGAAATCAGGGAAACAAACATTGGCGACGGAATAGACACCTTACAATAATACAGCAACAGATTTCCGAATGGACATGGTGATCTGAGGTATTACTCTTTTCATTTCACAGCTGATGAGACAGAGATTTCCTTCGATCCTGATGACATCCTCAATGGCATCGAGATGATTGACGAGGGCTGGTGGCGGGGCTATGGCCCAGACGGTCATTTTGGAATGTTCCCAGCCAATTACGTGGAGCTGGTCTAAGTCCATACCTTGCCCGCTCACTAGATCAGCATATAGGAGGCAGAAGAGAACCCCCCCCCCCCCCCCCCCCAGAAGAATTTGGCAGTAGGAAAACTGCTAGCTCCAGAACATAGCATGTCAGAAGTAACTCAACAGTGAACTTTTCAGAGTCAATTGCTGAACTGTATCCTTCACATTATGGACCAATGTATGAACAGTGACCAGGGGGTGCTCAAATCTATCCCTGTTGAAGAGAGAAATTCCATTATTTCATTTATGTTGTGAGAACTTAGGTGGCATTGTTTAGGTTTTGATGAAAACCCATATACTGGCCAATCCCAAACTGAATCTCTTACCTTCTGTGATGCAGTAAATTGTCAGCCTTTTTTTAATGTTTCAATTCAAGATTCCATTGTGAACATTAATAGCACTTGTACATCACTTATCTTAAACTGAAGCCAGTTTTGTTCCAGGTGTACTTTTGTTGTTATTTGTATCATTCACTCATGTCATGTTCAGGATAATAACATTTCATAGCTCACATAACGGTACCAAATATCATTTTTTTGCCTTTTCCTTAGACTGACGTTTTATGTGAGTTTGCTTAAATAATCCTGCGTGAATTTCAAACCATAGTTTGGTATTGCAGTTGAATATTTGAAAACCAAAATGTCCTATATTTGCTGTGCTCTCCTGTGTGGCTGAATTCAAGAAAAGATGGGGGTGAAAATGACACATTCATCATATCCTTGTGCAAAAGTATTATTCTTTTTTAAATATGTAATGATTATGCTACAGAGCTTGTCCACATACCCTCCCTCCCTGCCCTCTTTAGTCCCTAGAGAATTTTAATGACTGACTGTTTCAGGGACCAGTTACACGAAACAAGGCAAGAGTAATCTTTCCTCTCGTGTTGTTGAATCGTCTGGTCATTATCTGTGTCTTGGGTACAATTTGTCTCTGCTTAACCTGTCTTTCACAGTCCAGCTTCCATCAAAATGCAGGTCTGTGAATGGCTTAATTTAGCAGGCTTAAGAGAGCCATGATCAGATGCTGTTATCATGTGAGACTGCCAAATGAGGGTAAAGGAGTGGGGTGATGATGCTGTCCTCTGGAAAGTGCTTTCTCTAATTCTAATCTGTGTGGAAACTTCATAACTGTTATGCAACTTCCCTGCTTTTTAACTTATAATGAAATCATTGCAATAAAAAGTTTGTGGGACATTGTCACTTTAAATAAAGATTAAGAAATTTAAAAAGGGTCACTGTAATTTCAAGGTGCATGATGTATCCGTTGGCCTTGTTTTTCAAGAGTATATTGTAATGCAAATACTTTCGTCATAATTAAAGAGTTCAAGTAAAATGTGTACAAGTCTTACGGCATCTTTTGTAAATGTTGGTTGTGGCGGCAGTAAGTTGATTTAAACATGGGAGGGCAGTAGTAGCTAGCTGAGAATTGAATGGTGTGCAAGGAGTGAAAGCATTGGGGACATTCAAGGAGCAGGTACTGTTTGATACTGTTGCTACAGTTAGGAGTATCACTTTTAGTCTCATACATAATAAACCTTAGTTGTTTATATATATATATTCATTCTATGAGCAGTTTCCTGGAATGAGATCATAAAGGTAACGGCCGGGGATTTTTGTTATTACTTCAGTTTCAGTTTCACAAGAACGGCAAGTTTTAAGTTAACGTTTTTTCCCATCGGGTAAGATAAGATCTCACTTTTTTTCCCTCAACTGAAAAGACATGCCTAAAAGCCTCCCAAAGTGCGCTTTCTAAAATGATTAGTTCATCATATTACTGAAAATGGCTGAAACTTACAAGACACCTAAAGTCACACAAAAAATGAAGAACTGAAAGTATAGGCCTATATTTGTTTTCTAACGGTAGAATACAAAGTGTAACTAGAAAGGCCATTTGATGATGGGTTCCAAACCTAGAGACTGTTCTGTGAGTCAAACCTAGAGACTGTTCTGTGAGTCAAACCCAGAGACTGTTCTGTGAGTCAAACCCAGAGACTGTTCTGTGAGTCAAACCTAGAGACTGTTCTGTGAGTCAAACCCAGAGACTGTTCTGTGAGTCAAACCCAGAGACTGTTCTGTGAGTCAAACCCAGAGACTGTTCTGTGAGTCAAACCCAGAGACTGTTCTGTGAGTCAAACCCAGAGACTGTTCTGTGAGTCAAACCCAGAGACTGTTCTGTGAGTCAAACCCAGAGACTGTTCTGATAGGAATGGCAAAAAAAAATCTGAACTCTTTCTGTTAAGTCTGCTGACCCTCTTCACTGAAAGGCTGAGATAAATGTCATGGGATCTTTTACACCGAATTTCTCACTGTAAACGCTCAGTTTAACTTGGTATTAACGTGAATATGTCATGTGGCATGCATTATGTCTCTAAGATTTACATGTACAGTGCATTCAGAAAGTATTCAGACCCCTTGACTTTTTCCACATTGTTACGTTACAGAATTATTCTAAAATGGATTAAACAATTTTTTTCCCTCATCAGTCTACACACAATACCCTATAATGACAAAGCGAAGAACATTTTTTTTTTTATTACATTTTTACAAATGTATGACTATGTAAATAAGGTATTTGGACAGTGACACAATTTGCATCATTTTAGCTCTGTACCCCACCACAATGGATTTGAAAGGAAACAATTAAGTTGTGCTTTAAGTGTAGACTTTCATCTTTAATTGAAGAGTTTTGCCAAAATTATTGTATGAACCGTGTAGGAATTACAACCATTTTTATACATAGCCTGCCAATTTTAGGGGCTCAAAAGTAATTGGACAAACTAACAATCATAAATTAAATTGTGAGTTTTAATATTTGGTTGCAAATCCTTTGCAGTCAAAGACTGCCAGAAGTCTGGAACCCATAGACATCACTAGATGCTGGGTTTCTTCCCCGGTGATGCTCTGTCAGGCCTTTACTGCAACTGTCTTCAGTACCTGCTTGTTCTTTCAGTTTTGCCATCAGCAAGTGAAATGTATGCTCAATTGGATTCAGGTCAGGTGAATGACTTGGCCATTGCAGAACATTCCACTTCTTTGCCTAAAAAAAAGGATTGGCCATCTGCACTGTGAAGTGCCGTCCAATGAGTTTTGAAGCATTTGGCTGAATCTGAGCAGATAATATAACCCTAAACACTTCAGAATTCACCCTGCTGCTTTTGTCAATAGTTCCCATCAATAAATACAAGGGAACCAGTTCCATTGGCAGCCATACATGCCCACGCCATAACACTACCTCCACCATGCTTCACAGATGAGGTGGTATACTTCAGATCATAAGCAGTTCCCTTCTCAATACTCTTCTTTTCCCATCATTCTGATACAAGTTGATCTTTGAATCACCTGTCCATGGGATGTTGTTCCAGAACTGTACAGGCTTTTTAGATGTTTTTTGGCAAACTAATCTGGTATTACTCTTTTTGAGGCTTATCATGGTTTACATCTAGTGGTAAACCCTCTGTATTTACTCTGGTGAAGTCTCTTGATTGTTGACCTTGCCACCGATACGCCTACCTCCTGGAGGGTGTTCTTGATCTGTCCAACTGTTGTTAAGGGGTTTTTATTCACCAGGGAAATAATTATTCTGTCATCCACCACAGTTGTTTTCCGTGGTCTTCCGGGCCTTTTGGTGTTCCTGAGCTCACCAGTGTGTTCTTTCTTTTTAAGAATGTACCAAATACAGTGGGGCAAAAAAGTATTTAGTCAGCCACCAATTGTGCAAGTTCTCCCACTTAAAAAGATGAGAGAGGCCTGTAATTTTCATCATAGGTACACTTCAACTATGACAGACAAAATGAGAAAAAAAAATCCAGAAAATCACATTGTAGGATCTTTAATGAATTTATTTGCAAATTATGGTGGAAAATAAGTATTTGGTCACCTACAAACAAGCAAGATTTCTGGCTCTCACAGACCTGTAACTTCTTCTTTAAGAGGCTCCTCTGTCCTCCACTCGTTACCTGTATTAATGGCACCTGTTTGAACTTGTTATCAGTATAAAAGACACCTGTCCACAACCTCAAACAGTCACACTCCAAACTCCACTATGGCCAAGACCAAAGAGCTGTCAAAGGACACCAGAAACAAAATTGTAGACCTGCACCAGGCTGGGAAGACTGAATCTGCAATAGGTAAGCAGCTTGGTTTGAAGAAATCAACTGTGGGAGCAATTATTAGGAAATGGAAGACATACAAGACCACTGATAATCTCCCTCGATCTGGGGCTCCACGCAAGATCTCACCCCGTGGGGTCAAAATGATCACAAGAACGGTGAGCAAAAATCCCAGAACCACACGGGGGGACCTAGTGAATGACCTGCAGAGAGCTGGGACCAAAGTAACAAAGCCTACCATCAGTAACACACTACGCCGCCAGGGACTCAAATCCTGCAGTGCCAGACGTGTCCCCCTGCTTAAGCCAGTACATGTCCAGGCCCATCTGAAGTTTGCTAGAGAGCATTTGGATGATCCAGAAGAAGATTGGGAGAATGTCATATGGTCAGATGAAACCAAAATATAATTTTTGGTAAAAACTCAACTCGTCGTGTTTGGAGGACAAAGAATGCTGAGTTGCATCCAAAGAACACCATACCTATTGTGAAGCATGGGGGTGGAAACATCATGCTTTGGGGCTGTTTTCCTGCAAAGGGACCAGGACGACTGATCCGTATAAAGGAAAGAATGAATGGGGCCATGTATCGTGAGATTTTGAGTGAAAACCTTCCATCAGCAAGGGCATTGAAGATGAAACGTGGCTGGGTCTTTCAGCATGACAATGATCCCAAACACACCGCCCGGGCAACGAAGGAGTGGCTTCGTAAGAAGCATTTCAAGGTCCTGGAGTGGCCTAGCCAGTCTCCAGATCTCAACCCCATAGAAAATCTTTGGAGGGAGTTGAAAGTCCGTGTTGCCCAGCAACAGCCCCAAAACATCACCGCTCCAGAGGAGATCTGCATGGAGGAATGGGCCAAAATACCAGCAACAGTGTGTGAAAACCTTGTGAAGACTTACAGAAAACGTTTGACCTCTGTCATTGCCAACAAAGGGTATATAACAAAGTATTGAGATAAACTTTTGTTATTGACCAAATACTTATTTTCCACCATAATTTGCAAATAAATTCATTAAAAATCCTACAATGTAATTTTCTGGATTTTCTTTTCTCATTTTGTCTGTCATAGTTGAAGTGTACCTATGATGAAAATTATAGGCCTCTCATCTTTTTAAGTGGGAGAACTTGCACAATTGGTGGCTGACTAAATACTTTTTTGCCCCACTGTAGTTGATTTGGCCACACCTAATGTTTTTGCTGTCTCTCTGATGGGTTTGTTTAGATTCAGCCTAATGATGGCTTGCATCACTGGCAGTAACAGCTTTTTGGACTTCATATTGAGGGTTAACAGCAACAGATTCCAAATGCCACACTTGAAATCAACTCTAGACCTTTTATCTGCTTACTTTTAAATTAACTAATGAGGGAATAACACACACCTGGCCATGAAACAGCTAAGCAACCAAATGTCAATTTACTTTTGGTCCCTTAAAAAGGAGGGGACCACATATAAAAAGTGTTGTAATTCCTACGCTGTTCATCCGATTTGAATGTAAATACCCTCAAATTAAAGCTGAAAGTCTGCACTTTCAGCTCATATTCATTCAACTCCAATATGCTTTGGTATATGATGTTGTAGACAGCTAAAATAATAATAACTTGGTCAATGTCCAAATATTTATGGACCTGACAGGAAGTATTTAGACTCTCTGCTATAAGACTCGAGAAAGAGCTCAAGTGCATTCTATTTCCATTGATCATCCTTGATCTTTCTACAACTTAATTGCAGTCCACCTATGGTAAATTAAATTGATTGGACATGATTTGGAAAGGCACACACCTGTCTATATAAGGTCCCTCAGTTGACAGTGCATGTCAGAGCAAAAACCAATCCATGAGGTCAAAGGAATTGTCCGTAGAGCTCCGAGACAGTATTGTGTCAGGACACAGATCTGGGGAAGGGTACCAAAAAATGTCTGCAGCATTGAATGTCCCCAAGAACACAATGGCCGCCATCATTCTTAAATGGAAGAAGTTTAGAACCACCAAGACTCTTCCTAGAGCTGGCTGCCTGGCCAAACTGAGCAATCGGGGGAGAAGGGCCTTGGTCAGGGAGGTGACCAAGAACCACTCTGACAGAGCTCCAGTGTTCCTCTTTGGAGATGGGAGAACCTTCCAGAAGACAACCATCTCTGCAGCACTTCATCAATCAGGCCTTTATGGTAGAGTGGCCAGATGGAAGCCACTCCTCAGTAAAAGGCACATGACAGCCCGCTTGGAGTTTGCCAAAAGGCACCTAAAGGACTCTCAGCCCATGAGAATCAAAATTCTCTGGTCTGATGTAACCAAGATGGAACTCTTTGGCCTGAATGCCAAGCGTCACGTCTGGAGGAAACCTTGCACCATCCCTACGGTGAAGCATGGTGATGGCAGCATCATACTGTGGGGAGACTAGTCAGGATCGTAGGAAAGATGAACAGAGCAAAGTACAGAGAGATCCTTGATGAAAACCTGCTCCAGAGCGCTCATGAACTCAGACTGGGGCGAAGTTTCACCTTCCAACAGGACAACGACCCTTAGCACACAGCCAAGACAACGCAAGGAGTGGCTTCAGGATAAGTCACTAAATGTCCTTGAGTGGCCCAGCCAGAGCCTGGAATTGAACCATTGAAGAATGGGAGAAACTCCCCAAATACAGGTGTGCCAAGCTTGTAGTGTCATACCCAAGAAGACTCGAGGCTGTTATCGCTGCCAAAGGTGCTTCAACAAAGTACTGACTAAAGGGTCTGAATTCTTATGTAAATGTGATATTTTAACAACAAAAAAATTATATACATTTGCAAAAAATTCTAAACCTGTTTTTTCTTTGTCATTATGGGGTATTATGTGTAGATGGATGAGGGAAAAATGATTTAATCAATTTTAGAATTAGGCTGTGACGTAACAAAATGTGGAAAAAGTCAAGGGGTATGAATACTTTCCCGAATGCATTGTATCTATTTGAGTTGTATCTATTTGAATGCTATCATGTATGTACAGTTGAAGTCAGAAATTTACATACACCTTAGCCAAATACATTTAAACTTAGTTTTTCACAATTCCTGACATTTAATCCTAGTAAAAATTCCCTGTCTTAGATCAGTTAGGATCACAACTTTATTTTAAGAATGTGAAATGTCAGAATAATAGTAGAGAAGGTTTTATTTCAGCTTTTATTTCTTTCATCACATTCCCAGTGGGTCAGAAGTTTACATACACTCAATTAGTATTTGGTAGCATTGCCTTTTAAATTGTTTAACTTGGGTCAAACGTTTCGGTTAGCCTTCCACAAGCTTCCCGCAATAAGTTGTGTGAATCTTGGCCCATTCCTCCTGACAGAGCTGGTGTGACTGAGTCAGGTTTGTAGGCTTCCTTGCTCGCACACGCTTTTTCAGTTCTGCCCACAAATTTTCTATAGGATTGAAGTCAGGGCTTTGTGATGGCCACTCCAATACCTTGACGTTGTTGTCCTTAAGCCATTTTGCCACAACTTTGGAAGTCATTGTCCATTTGGAAGACCCATTTGCGACCAAGCTTTAACTTCCTGACTGATGTCTTGAGATGTTACTTCAATTTATCCACATAATTTTTCCCCTCATGATGCCATCTATTTTGTGAAGTGCACCAGTCCCTCCTGCAGCAAAGCACCCCCACAACATGATGCTGCCACCCCCGTGCTTCACGGTTGGGATGGTGTTCTTCGACTTGCAAGCCTCCCCCTTTTTCTCCAAACATAACCATGGTCATTATGGCCAAACAGTTCTATTTTTGTTTCATCAGACCAGAGGACATTTCTCCAAAAGGTACGATCTTGTCCCCATGTGCAGTTGCAAACCGTAGTCTGGATTTTTTATGGCGGTTTTGGAGCAGTGGCTTCTTCCTTGCTGAGCTGCCTTTCAGGTTATGTCGATATAGGACTCGTTTTACAGTGGCTACAGATACTTTTGTACCTGTTTCCTCCAGCATCTTCACAAAGTCATTTCCTGTTGTTCTGGGATTGATTTGTACTTTTCGCGCCAAAGCACATTCATTTCTAGGAGACAGAACGTGTCTCCTTCCTGAGCGTTATGACGGCTGTGTGGTCTCATGGTGTTAATACTTGCGTACTATTGTTTGTACAGATGAACGTAGTACCTTCAGGCATTTGGAAATTTCTCCCAAGGATGAACCAGACTTGTGGAGGTCTACACTTTTTTTTCTGAGGTCTTGGCTGATTTCTTTTGATTTCCCCATGATGTGAAGCAAAGAGGCACTGAGTTTGAAGGTAGGCCTTGAAATACATCCACAGGTACACCTCCAATTGACTCAAAGTATGTAAATTAACTTATCAGAAGCTTCTAAAGCCATGACATCATTTTCTGGAATTTTCCATGCTGTTTAAAGGCACAGTCAAAAAACTTAAATGTAAAATGTAAATGTAAATCAGTGTATGTAAACTTCTGACCCACTAGAATTGTGATACAGTGAATTATAAATGAAGTAATCTGTCTGTAAATAATTGTTGGAAAAATTACTTGTGTCATGCACAAAGTAGATGTCCTAACCGACTTGCCAAAACTATAGTTTGTTAACAAGAAATTTGTGGATTGGTTGAAAAACCAACAGGCCCCGTGTGGCTCAGTTGGTAGAGCATGGCGCTTGCAACGCCAGGGTTGTGGGTTCGATTCCCACGGGGAGCCAGTACAAAAAAATAATAATATATATAATAAAAAAATAAAATAATAATAATAATAATAAAAAAATAAAAAAATAAAAAAGTATGGATGTATGTACTTGTAAGTCGCTCTGGATAAGAGCGTCTGCTAAATGACTTAAATGTAATGTAAATGTAAAAACGAGTTTTAATGACTATAACCTAAGTGTATTCAAATTTCTGACTTCAACTGTATATACACTGTGTACAATACATTAGGAACACCTTCTTAATATTGAGTTGCAACCCCTTTTGCCCTCAGAACAACCTCAATTTGTCAGGGCATGACACTACAAGGTGTCGAAAGCATTCCACAAGGATGCTGGCTCATGTTGACTCCAAGGATACCCACAATTGTCTAGTTGGCTGGATGTCCTTTGGGTGGTGGACCATTCTTGATACACACAGGAAACTGTTGAGTGTGAGAAACCCAGCAGCTTGCAGTTCTTGACACACTCAAACCGGTGTGCCTGTCACCTACTACCATACCCTGTTCAAAGACACTTAAATACACTGTCTTGCCATTCACCTTTCTGAATGGCACACATACAAAAACCATGTGTCAATTGTCAAGGCTTAAAAATCCTTCTTTAACCTGTCTGCTCCCCTTAATCTACACTGATTTGAAGTGGATTTAACAAGTGACATCAGTAAGGGATCAAAGCGTTCACCTGGATTCACCTGGTCAGTCTATGTCATGAAAAGAGCAGGTGTTCCGAGTGATTTGTACACAATGTATTTTGTGTATAAAAAATGTCCATGTTTTCATCAGCTTAATAAAAGTAAATTGTGAGTCAAATTGAATATTTAATAAACTGACATCAATATCACAATTGCACGAACCAGTAACAACAGTAATACAGTTATTACATATTACTTAACCATTTGATGTGACAAAAGCTAAGTTCTGTGAGAGTGCTCAGCACCTGCCCAAGTCATTAGTATATAAAATGGAAGAATTAATGTAGCGGGTTGAATCAAGGTAATTCTTTTTCACCCATCCTTATTTCAAACAGCAGTGAAACAAGTGTTTTGTCTCAAAAAACTCCCTGTGAGATCCGGCCAGCCAACTGATAGGTTTGTTATTTTGACATTTAAAGGTTAAACATATATCCAAATGTCATACTCTATCTGCAACAAGTGGAAGACTACGGCCTATGCATTTCACTGAGATTAAAAATGTCTCTAGAGCAAAGCTGGATAAATAGTATACTGCACCAATATTGACAGCTGTATTTGATTTGCTAGGTTTTTGTTGAATACCTCCTAAGTTTATGCATAGATAAATTATGATTCAGCAAACCATTCCCATAGGTGAAATGCACATTTCAGTGTGGTAGAGACAGTTTTGTTGAAAAGATTAGAATGTCAGATTTTGTTTAGGCTTATATGTAGGCCTAATCTTAGCTCGTTTCAATGACTATCTAGACAAAATGTTTTTTTTATTGCTATTAGGTCAACATGTGCACTTATATAATGATCAAATATATAATCTGTTTTGGTTTTTTCATCTGTGTAGACTAGTCTAGTAAAACAATCAATTTGAGAAAGGCTACATGATAGTAAACAATTATTAAAACTGCTTCAATGTGCCTTGAGCCTACTATTGGGTGTTCAGAATGCTGCTATCAAAAACTCAAACTCCCAGAATCACTTGCTGTCCCCTTGAGACATGACGAACCAATGATGATCCACTGAAGACGCCTTATTTCGAGGTGTGCTGAATTAGAGGCGCTTCTTGAAAAGGTTGTGCTGAAACAAAGTAAACGATCTTCGGGATTCAACGTATTGTTTTGTAATGAGTAAGTTTTTTTTTTAAATGTTAAGTACCATCAGCTTTCATTGTTTTAGTTGGAGAAGAATCTAAATGTTTTGGTAAATACACGTAGTTATAATGATGATGTAGGCTGGAAATTGTGGCACTGTTTAATAACATTTGCAATCAGACAACAGCCTATTGTTTTTTGTAACGCCGATCACACATTCAAATTTTTATAATACGAAATAAAATGTGATGGGAGGTTGTGAAATTGTGCTTAAGGTAGGCTACATTACCTGGGGCAGGTAGGCTATTGTAAGGATGCAAGTTAACTGACAAAGTTTTTTTTAATAGAGACATAAATTACATGCATGCATGTACGTTCATACATGACAAGGGACGTTTATGCAAATGTTATAATTTGTATACTAAATTAACTTTTTCGTTTAAAAAAAGCACTAAGCAGAAACATTTGAAATGCCTCATTCAAGCAATATATAAATATTAGGAGCATTCCTAATTACTGGTTTGGAGCTTATAACACTGGAATACAACCCAGATATGGTCAATTGCAATTTATGAAGACTTAAGCAGGTTACTTTAAACTGTAGATGAATTTGTATGACATAGAAAAATACTTGTGATTCATTGGAAGTACCTTAATCACATATCTTTTTCTTTAAAAAAGTCCTTCATACATTGACCAAAGTACATATTTGAACAGATGAAATAGAGAAGTTCTATAGAAAGCATGATTCATGCTGTAAACCACAGCTCAGGAAATGGCTGATCTCGAAAGAGAAGCATATATTGGGTGAGGAAGAGATAAGAATGTGGTTGTTCACAGTTCATGGACAATGACAAATACGTTTGACAGTTGTCAGGATGGAACATGGACCGATTCGCTTTCAACCTTTTTATGTCTTCTACATTTGGATCAGGAATAAGGGTTTTTCTTCAGCAGCTAACAAAGACATGTTGTACCTAAAAATGATGGAGGGGTTTGGTGTATGATCATTTGTTTTCATTTATTCACCAACACATGCAAATGAAAAACTGAAAATCTAATTAAACTGTCTGCCTTTTACATTACATTTCTCATTTTCATTCACGTTGTAATGCTTTCATATCAGGAAGGGTACCACATAACTGCGGTTAGACTCATAAGCAGGAAGTGGTTTTGTAACCATGTGGTTTTATATTAGAACTGCATTTTCTTTTGTCGGTACTGAAGTGTGTGTTAGTTTACAAAATATTCAGTGATAGATCACAAGTGTACTCTTTCTTGCTGCTGGCACAGGACTGGAAATGCAACCATAGGGGAACTAAAGAATCAGCCTTTCACATAGGTATCGTTTTATTGTGTCTTGTTCTGGATCACCTGGTCTGCCTGATGATGAATATGGGACATACACCATTCTTTGCTTACAGTTAACACATGCCCTGTATGTAGTGGAGGGTGTGTGCTCTCGCATAGTTGTGACTGTTTTTTCCCCCTGTGTTCTGTGGCAGTATTAGATCCTGAAGGGGAGCGAGACACCAGTAAGAGACAAGTCAGGGAGGAGGGCAGAGGTGTGGAGGGGACACTGAACCAGGTGAGACGGGACACTGTCATTTATCACTCATAAGGACTCCAGGCAGCTTGAGACACTTTCAGTACTCTCACATCCTTCATTTCTTATTTGTGTTTAATTTCCCCACTGCTTTCAGTTCTCTATTTCTTCAAACATCAAATAAGCATAGCAAATATTAGGCTTATGTAAAGGGATGAATTTTCTCCGAAATTTTTTATGTTTTCTTCTTCTTTACAGAAGTTGTAAAATAACAAAACCCCAAGTCACCTGAAGTCACATGCATGTCTTCTCTGATATGTCTGATATGTGGCCATACAATTTGAAAACACAAATATATCTAAAGGGAATGATTTCTACAAATAATTTTTTTAATGGAATGTGAAGTACAGAGGCTACCGAAAGTCGAGTGTTTGTTATTGATGAGTGTATTTTATGTTTATGGTTTGCGTATGTTCATTGTGGCATAAATTCACAATTTTGTTTTGTCATCATCATAGGAAATAATATTGCTAAGTGTCATGTTGCAATATCACAAATCTGAACGTTTCAGCTTATTCACAAATGAGTAATAGGAGGAAGGTGATTATTTTATGTGGGAGTTAAGTGGGTGGTGTCTTATGGAGTGTGAAAGAATAGACGTACACATTTCCCTGTAATTGCACTATCTATCTACACATACAGAAACTGCAGGAGTTCCACTCAGACACAGTTCTGGTAATTGAAGATTTGAAAATAAAAGTTAGAGCAGAGAAGCATCAAATTTCCAAGACACTGATCTGAGATGAAAGACTGTGGTTTCTGTGGTGACAAGTGGCCTGTTGATAGCATCAACCTGGCATCAATCAACGTGAGTCTTGTTGACACATTGACATCAACATCTCCTACGCCCTTTTCCTAAATGTGAATGTGGGGGAAATGTAGAGGCTGTTTACTGACAGTCTTTCACAGCGATATTCATGCTTATTTTAGTGTGTGGTTTACTGTGATGTATATTGTATGCTGGGCTTTATGACTCGGACTGCAGTTGTTTCCTGTATGAAACCAATGTCACATGGAGCTGACTGACATCTCTCTGTTTTGTGGTCCAGCCATGAATAGAATGCATTTATTCAATATAGTATACATATAAATTAACAACTGGCTTGCTTATCTTATAATACTTACTGTAAACCTGTTCAATAGTCATGTGCAACTAATGCATTACGTTTTTAGAAAAATACTATTGAATATTTTCTGGAAATGTATTGCCCTATATGACTAATCCATATTCCAGTCATAAATGCTTTGTCTTTGTTCTTATGAAATTTGCAGTGTAACTCATTGACTAACAGATTAGATGTGAAGATGGCTGTGTATGTCATTAACAATTATTCTACAACTCTGTAAAGTACTTAACCATTTAACAAAATATATTTTGTTGAAAATAACCTAAAAAGCAACGTAACTCATCTATCCATAGCAAGAGAAAGAGTTGCAGCTGGCCAGTCAAGACAGGAAGAAGAAAGTGAGAGAGCGTTGCATGGTGTTGGTGGAGGCTCATGGATGAAAGATGGGCTGTTGTAGCTGGGAACTGTGTCTATGGGACAGCTGTAAAGAGCTGTGAGTCAGTCAGTGCTATCCCAAATAGGGGCCTACATCTTCACTATGACTCACCACTGGGTCCCGCTTCTCGGAACCAGTAACCACAGATAGGAACCTGATTCAATATGAAACTCTGGTTGACTTTTGCCTACAGTGCAGCATACACCACCGAAACAAAATAGTCTCTGTATTTGGTGATTCAGACTGGGATATTGTATTTAACATATGTTTTCATTTTCTACTCTCATTTGATGTAAATGCAATAAAAAATATCAAACCTCAACACTATCTGTCCAGAACCCTGTGCAAATTGAACCTGTATGCTGTTGCACAAAACCGATATTTTCCCATTCAGAATTTGGACTGTTGCCAAAAATGATCTTTTTACAATATTTATAGTACAAATTATGATACGGTATCAACAGTTTTGGGAATCTCAGCTTCCTATACTTTTGTAATGTTAGTAAGTGTCAGTTTGATCAGCTTAAAGTGTCATAGACACTTCTCATCCTGACGAGTGCAGTGAATTTGAGGACATTTATTGGTGAGCGCTGGGGTTAATTTCTGCTTGCCTCTACTGTTTCATTTCTCATTTGGTATCCACCGCATGTTGTGACTTTTCTACTCGTTAGTGTTTGCTTACACAAAGCTTAAACAGAGTTCATAATAATCAATTCCTGAAATATGCCTCTGAAAACAACTCTATGCTTCACCAATAGCACTACTGATAATTGCAAACAGAATTTTTTTACCTCACTTTTTTTGCATGGAACAGATTCTAATCATGTGAACTACTTCCTACGCTACTCAGTCTTTGTCATTTCTAAATTACATTCATCCCATTCACTTTCATGTCAGTGGAAAATAAATGTATAACAAAGGGCTTGTGAGTAAAGGCTTTGTGGGGGAAAGAGGCCTTTCATACGGTGTAAAAAAACTATTCATACCTTTAATATTTGTTATTACCAGGTCCAGACCATATGTCTGTTGGTTTCCCTTTTGTACAGGATGTATGGTTAGTTATTGAAAGGGGTGGTAAAAGGCAACTCAATTCTAGTTGTCCAAGAAAGGACAAGTAGTCTGAGAACAGACTGAGACTTTGTTGCAATCAACAACAAAAAAAGTATTTCCTATCGTAAGATTGGTTTATTTGCTCATTGCAGTTCTGTTTTGAAGACTTACATGTAAAGTAATAGTATGCATTCCTGGAATTGGATTTACATTTCTATAATTTCTCTCCCTCTTTTGTCGATCTGGTGGTCTCTACCGTAGAATTCTGCAGCGATGGAGATTTCTGACTCGGCCAGTGACTGTGAGGAGAGGCCCAGTTCTAGCCCAATGGAGACAGAGGAGAGGTCCTTCATAGCAGGTTTGCACTGTTTCATGAAGGACCGTGGCACACCCATCGAGAGGATACCACACCTGGGCTTTAAGCAGAGTGAGTCCATGTTCAAAGCATATAGCCATAGCTTTATCACCCAATCTCTATCTGCATACATTATTATATAGATTCATTTCCTCTGCTCTTCAGAGCACCTCAATCTCGAGCGTAGTTTGAAGTAAATGCATGTGTTAAGACCATCTCATCATACTATAGCTTCATAGCGAACAATATTAACTATATCATTGTTCAATGTCCCCATGTAGTTCAAATGCATATGGTTTCTACTTGCAGTTAACCTGTGGAAAATCTACAAAGCTGTTGAGAAGCTTAGCGGTTACGACTCTGTGAGTACACCCATATATAGTACAGAATCATTCAATACCAGACATAGGTTGTTGCTGTTTCTTTACACTTGACCTGATTGTTGATCATACATACAGATGGCAGTGATAGCTACTCTCATTGTATATATTTGTTATGTTGTCAAAGAGACCACGCAGCTTAGCATCTTGTGTGGCACATTAGCTTTAGTTGACAGGATGTTAACATGATTGTTCCTACCACATTAAGAGCCGAGTCCACACTAGACTGCCAACATGAACCTGGCCATGTAGCCTACCGTTCTACTGCTTTGTTCTCTTTGGCTGAATGAAGTTTCCACTCTGTGGCATGTGTACACGCCCAATGTGCTGAGAGAGGAAGGGTTTCTCTGAAATGCCACTTGAGTCAGATTTCACAGCAGCTTGGCCAATAGGACCTTGTTCTCTATTTTAGTAATGGGCCATTCATTTAAGCTCCCTCCATATATTCTTAATTAGTTCCAAAAGACAGATTAAACATTGTCTTATACTGTACGTCAAATATAGGAATAGTGATTCTGGATTAGTGTCTTAAAGGTGCATGTTTGCTCACTATGGTGTATGATGCAACAGGTGACATCGCGGCGGCTGTGGAAGAATGTGTATGATGAGCTGGGCGGCAGCCCAGGCAGCACCAGCGCTGCTACCTGCACCCGCAGACACTATGAGAGGTGAGGACAGATACTGCTTTGCTCCCGCTAACCTGTCAGTCAAATCACTCCATCTCTACCTGTTTTCATGGTGTCATCTGTTTGTGTTAAATACAGGCTTGTTTTACCCTTTGAGAGACAGTTGAGGGGGGAGGAGGACAAACCTCTGCCTCCAAGCAAACCGCGCAAACAGTATAAGAGGAGTCCAGATGGCAAGGGGAGCAAGTCTGAGGGCAAGAGGAAGAGGCCCCATCTGGAAAAGGAGACAGACTCTGAGGTACCTCACCTTTTACCTGTTAATGGCCATTGTCATAACAAAGTCACTTCCTGTTCTCTATTACTCCTGCCTATGTACCCCACCTGTATGAGTGGAAATGACCTCTATATGTTGTCTTGTTACAGGGCCAGGTACATTCTACTCCATTGTCTCCATGGACTACTCCATCTGAAAGCCTCCACCCAGACCATCCTCCACCAATCAGTGAGACTACCGTGTGTGACGACCTCTCTTCCTCAGCATGCACCCTATCCCGCCCAGCCCAGGGCCCTACCTCATGCCCCTGGAGAGGAAGTCAGCTCCAGTCTGCTGCTGCAGATATCATCTCTCCTCTGGAGAAGAAGAAGCGTATGGCCCAGGCCAGCCTGAGCGAGTCCCAGGACTCCCAGAGCGCCAGACAGGGGGACTGTAAGGGCAGGCCCTCTGTGATCCACTGCTCCCAGTCCCCAGGGCTGCTCCTTCCCAGCCGGACACGCACTACCTCTGAGGGCTCTCCTCTCCCTCCGTCCTCCTCCTCCTCCCGTAGCCCGTCCCCCTACTCCATCTCTTCTGAGGACTGTCCAGCACTAACTGAAGACAGGCCCCCAGTACCAAAACCAGAAGTACCCCTTCATTTTTCCAGCAACCCTATATCTGCCCACAGTGGGGTCCACAAGCCTCAGACCTGCAGGCCTGATGTCAAGGAATATGTTGGCTTCCTTGGAGGACAAAGAGATTTCCCTCAGGTCAGCCCCCTACCAGTTGAAACTGTCTCTATCAAAGGTCGAAGTAAAAACTCTGTATGGAGCCCTGTCTGCAATGGGAGTAACAGACATCCAGCTCATCAAATACCCCCACCAACGTCTTGCACATATACTGTTAGGTCTTGCTTGGTTCCATCCACCTCCAGTTTCACCAAGGTTTATCCCAAGTCTATGGAGTCTTTGCGGCCTATACCCTTTCAGCCAGGTTACACATTCCATCAGAACCCAAATAGGCCCATGTTGCATGATGACCGTCTGATCTATAAGAAGAAACTACAGATGGTCCCTCGACATTATCAGACGGAGAAAAAGGAGAAGTCCAGGACAATGTTGCCCAAGCCACTTCCAACTCAACAGCCTGTGTTCCACCCTAATGCCAGCATCCCAGTGTCCTACCTCATCCCAGCCTATGACAGGACAAGGGGAGACTCTGGGCAGAAGCCACCTGTACACCCTCTCTTTATACCTACCCACGTCAGACTGTCCCAGTCCCAGACCAGCCCTATGTACCGCCATGTCCCAACGGGACACACCCATACTTCCTCTTATGAGCCTGCTCTCTACTCCTATCCCTTTCACATTCCTATATGTAATCCCCATACTGGATACAGCATCACTGGTGTGCATTATCCTCACACCAGGCTTTGATAGCCCAGCCTCACTCTCAGACTCAAGGCCTAATGACAATGTGACAAGTCAAACAGAGATAATGACAGTACCTGCCTCGTTCTAGACATTTTCAAAACTTGCCTCGAACACCGCTGCATTCTATGTGAGTGATCAACAGAGAAACATTGTTGTGATTGTTATGCTGAGATGTGCTCCCCTCCTTGGCAACTGACAGAATTGCACTGATAAAAAGGACTATACTTTCTGTATTTGTAACAATAACTTTGAGGTTTACTGCTATGCACATGTGCTTTTATGGTATGATCCAATCATTTTACATTGATATAATATATGAAACAACACAGATTTATTTTTCTATTTCTGAATAAAATCTAAAATAATTCCTGTCTCATCCTAGCCTGCATTCTTTGGTAAGTAACCATGGTCTTTTTTTCTACAATATTTTAATTACTTTTGAGCCAAATCAAACTTCTAATTAACATGCTCCATGATAAATGTTTGAGAAATGGGACATAGCACTTGAGCCATGGAAAGTAAACTACTGTTCATTAAATTAAATATTTCATAAATGTCCCTAGCACAGGGCAATGCCTGAGCTGAAATAAACATAGTTTTGCAAATAATACTTGTATTGTATTTACTGTAGGCGTGAACCAAACACTGCGCGTTTGTTGCGCACATTTGAATGTCTCCGACGCATTCACGCATTGCATTCAGTTGGCGCGAACTTTAACCGGAAGTGTGTGTTTCTCGTTTGTTGTTTCTGTGTTGTGCTGTCGAAATCGAGCTTTACAGTGTTGTTATTTGTAGTTGTAATGTAGAATGTTAACATTCTGCGTAGTTCAGCAGAGTACCAACGTTTTCTGGTCAGCCGTTGAATAATTATTGTAGACTAAGCAAGTCCGCTGAAGAGCAATCATGTCGGATGTGATGTCTGATGATCATGATGCCAGCGACATGAGCGGAGGAGATGACGGCCAAGAAGATGTGATGACTCCATCGGAACTGATTGGGAAACTGGAAGAGGTAGATAACTAACTAGCTAGCTAGCAATGTTCACTATACTGTAGCCAGACACACATGTTTTGCAATGCACAGATCCTGTCAATACAAAAAAAGACCTTGTCACTGCTGCTACTCTATCATAAAGTATGTGTGTGTGTGCTCCTCTGTCCCCAGGCTTGGCTGAATGAGAAGTTCTCTCCTGAGCTTCTAGAGAACAAGTCAGAGAGGGTGGAGTGTGTGATGGAGCAGCTGACTCACATGGTAAATGGTAGTGGGGTGCCTTGCATAACTGAGGGGTGCAGCAGCTGTGTGTCTGTGAGCATGAAGGTTCCAGTAATAATAACAGGACTAATACCTTGTGTGATTCTGTTGACAGGAGGACAATCTGCAGCGGGTTAGGAAGGGTGATATGAAAGCCAGTGTCCACCGCATGGAGATTGACAGGATTCGCTATGTCCTCAGCAGCTACCTCCGCTCTCGCCTCCAAAAGGTAGCAACATCCCAGCATGGTGTTTGATGATGTTCTTATGAGAGGGACTATAAATCAACGCTCAGATTGACACCGTTCTCTCTGGTCCTTTGTTACCTATGTAGATTGAGAAGTTTTTCCCTCATGTCCTGGAGAAAGAGAAATCTCGAGCAGAGGGAGATACTTCGTTCCTGTCTCCAGAGGAGTTTGCCTTTGCCAAAGAGTGAGTGTTTTGGTGACGTTGCCGTTTGCGGTTATAATGTCTGTAGCTGGACGAAAGTGTGTGCGTTGTTCGAATGTCTTATTTACTTCCATTATTATTTCTCATATGTGCTGTGTTCCATCTCTTCCATTCAGATATCTGGCCAACACAGAGACCTATCTGAAGGCTGTAGCTCTGAAACACATGCCCCCAAATCTACAGACAGTGGATATGCTAAAAGCAGGTGAGGCCTGGCAAGGTATTATTTACTGTAAACAATATTCTGATGGGCTGCTTATATAAAATATCAGTGGCATAATGTTTAATGTGCAGGATGGAAGCATTGATTAACTCCCATGTGTAATGATGTGTACCCAGTGCCAGAGCCCTGTCTGGACTCCTTTGTGTTCCTGCGTGTGAGGGCGAGACAGGAAAACATCTTGGTGGAACCTGAGACAGACGACCAGAGGTACAGTATCACATATGATCATTGGGCTGATTGATGGGTGCTACAGCTTCACGAGAGCAGCTCCATTTTTATTTGGAAAGGCATACTACTATCTCATTTTGATGATGAAGTATCAAGATTCAAGAATAAAGTCATGATTTGGATGTTATTCATGCGGTATTCTGTATATCCAGTAGGTGGCAGCATATGTCTGTATACAGTGCCTTGCAAAAGTATTCACCCCTTGGCATTTTTCCTATTTTGTTGCATTACAACCTGTAATTTAAATAGATTTTATTTGGATTTCATGTACTGGACATACACAAAGTAGTCAATTGGTGAAGTGAAATGAAAAAAATTACTTGTTTCAAAAATATAAAATATATATATTTTTAAACTGAAGTGGTGCATGCATATGTATTCACTCCCTTTGCTATGTAGCCCCTAAATAAGATCTGGTGCAACCAATTACCTTCAGAACTCACATAATTAGTTAGATTGCACACAGGTGGACTTTATTTAAGTGTCACCTGATCTGTCAAATGATCTCAGTATATATACACCTGTTCTGAAAGGCCCCAGAGTCTGCAACACCACTAAGCTAAGCAAGGGGCACCACCAAGGAAGCGGCACCATGAAGACCACAGAGCTCTCCAAACAGGTCAGGGACAAGGTTGTGGAGAAGTACAGATCAGGGTTGGGTTATGAAAAATATCTGAAACTTTGAACATCCCACGGAGCACCATTTAAATCAATTTTGTTTTAAATGTAAAGAATATGGTACCACAACAAACCTACCAAGAGAGGGCCGCCCACCAAAACTCAAAGAACAGGCAAGGAGGGCATTAATCAGAGAGTCAACAAAGAGAACCCTGAAGGAGCTGCAAAGCTCCACAGCGGAGATTGGAGTATCTGTCCATAGGACCACTTTAAGCCGTACACTCCACAGAGCTGGGCTTTACGGAAGAGTGTCCAGAAAAAAAGCGATTGCTAAAGAAAAAAATAAGCCAACACGTTTGGTGTTCGCCAAAAGGCATGTGGGAGACTCCCTAAACATATGGAAGAAGGTACTCTGGTCAGATGAGACTAAAATTGAGCTTTTTGGCCATCAAAGAAAATGCTATGTCTGGTGCAAACCCAACACCTCTCATCACCCCAAGAACACCATCCACACAGTGAAGCATGGTGATGGCAGCATCATTGTCACGTTCCTGACCTGTTTTCTCTTGTTTTGTATGTGTTTATTGGTCAGGGCGTGAGTTTTGGGTGGGCAGTCTATGTTTTCTGTTTCTATGTTGGTTTTGGGTTGCCTGGTATGGCTCTCAATCAGAGGCAGGTGTTTGACGTTTCCTCTGATTGAGAGTCATATTAAGGTAGGTTGTTCTCACTGTTTGTTTGTGGGTGGTTGTCTCCTGTGTCAGTGTTTGTATGTTACGCCACACGGGACTGTTCTCGGTTTGTTTGTACGTTCGGTCTTTTGTGTAGTCATTTTCCTGTTCGTGAGTTCTGCGTTGTATGTAAGTTCGCATGTCCAGGTTTGTCTACTCCGTTTTGTTGTTTTGTTAGTTTATAGTGAAGTTCGTGTTTTCGTCTTTTCTGTAAATAAATAATGTCAACTTCAGAAGCTGCGTTTTGGTTCAATCCATGCTCCTCCTCTTCGGATGAAGAGGAAGAGGAGATCCGTTACAGAACCACCCACCAATCCAGAACCAAGCAGCGCAAGTTTGAGCAGCGGCCAAGAAATCAGGACTCATGGACTTGGGAGGAAGTATTGGAGGGAAAAGGACACTGGGCTCACATTGGGGAATATCGCCGCGCTCGTGAGGAGATGGAGGCAGCGAGAGCCCAAGAGCGGTGGTATGAGGAGGCAGCAAGGAGACGTGGCTGGAAGCCCGAGAAGAGACCCCAAAAATTTCTTGGGGGGGGGGCTAAGAGGTAGTGGGCCGAGGGCAGGTAGGAAACCTGCGCCCACTTCCCAGGCTTACCGTGGAGAGCGGGAGTACGGGCAGACATCGTGTTACGCAGTAGAGCGCATGGTGTCTCCTGTACGTGTGCATAGCCCGGTGCGGGTTATTCCACCTCCCCGCACTGGTAGGGCTAGATTGGGCATTGAGCCAGGTGTCATGAGGCCGGCTCAACGCGTCTGGTCTCCAGTGCGTCTCCTCGGGCCGGCTTACATGGCACCAGCCTTACGCATGGTGTCCCCGGTTCGCCTACATAGCCCGGTGCGGGTTATTCCACCTCCCCGCACTGGTCGGGCGACGGGGAGCATTCAACCAGGTAAGGTTGGGCAGGCTCAATGCTCAAGGGAGCCAGTACGCTTGCACGGTCCGGTATTTCCGGCGCTACCTCCCCGCCCCAGCCCAGTACCACCAGTGCCTACACCACGCACCAGGCTTCCAGTGCGTTTTCAGAGCCCTGTTCCTCCTCCACGCACTCTTCCTATGGTGCGTGTCTCCAGCCCAGTGCCTCCAGTTCCGGCACCACGCACTAAGCCACCTGTGCGTCTCCAGAGCCCTGTACACACTGTTCCTTCTCCCCGTACTCGTCCTGATGTGCGTGCCCTCAGCCCGGTGCCACCAGTGCCGGTACCACGCACCAGGCAAATAGTACGCTTTGAGAGTCCAGTGTGCCCTGTCCCTGCTCCCCGCACTAGGCTTGAAGTGCGTGTCTCCAGTCCGGTGCCTCCAGTTCCGGCACCACGCACCAGGCCTACAGTGCGTCTCAGCCGGCCAGAGTCTGCCGTCTGCCCAACGGCGCCTGAACTGTCCGTCTGCCAAGCGCCGCATGAACTGCCCGTCTGTATTGAGCCTTCAAAGCCGCCCGTCTGCCATGAGCCTGCAAAGCCGCCCGTCTGCCATGAGCCTACAGAGCCTTCCGCCAGACAGGAGCCGCTAGAGCCTTCCGCCAGACAGGAGCCGCTAGAGCCTTCCGCCAGACAGGAGCAGCCAAAGCCTTCCGCCAGACAGGATCAGTCTGAGCCATCCGTCTCCGCAGCGCCATCTGAGCCATCCGTCTCCGCAGCGCCATCTGAGCCATCCGTCTCCTCAGCGCCATCTGAGCCATCCGTCTCCCCAGCGCCGTCTGAGCCATCCGTCTCCCCAGCGCCGTCTGAGCCATCCGTCTGTCCCGAGCCATTAGAGCCGCCCGTCTGTCCCGAGCCGTCAGAGCCGTTAGTCAGTCAGGAGCCGCTAGAGCCATTCGTCAGTCAGGATCTGCCAGAGCCGCCAACCAGACAGGATCTGCCAGAGCCGCCAACCAGACAGGATCTGCCAGAGCCGCCAACCAGACAGGATCTGCCAGAGCCGCCAACCAGACAGGATCTGCCAGAGCCGCCAACCAGACAGGATCTGCCAGAGCCGCCAACCAGACAGGATCTGCCAGAGCCGCCAGTGAGCCATGAGCGTCCAGAGCCGCCAGCCAGCCATGAGCGTCCAGAGCCGTCAGCCAGCCATGAGCGTCCAGAGCCGTCAGCCAGCCATGAGCGTCCAGAGCCGTCAGCCAGTCCAGAGCTGCCATGTATCCAGAACTGCCACTCAGTCCAGAGCTGTCTCTCTGTCCGGAGCTGCCCTTCAGTCCGGAGTTGCCCCTCTATCCTGAGCTACCTCTCTATCCTGAGCTACCTCTCTATCTTGAGCTACCTCTCTATCCTGACCTACCTCTCTGTCCTGAGCTACCTTGTCCCGGAGCTGTCCCTTATTTTGGTGTTGCCTCTTCTATTAGGTGGGTGGAATAGGAGGGTGGTCATTCTGAGGGGGAGAAGTAAGCTGGGATTGACTATGGTGGGGTGGGGACCTCGCCCAGAGCCTGAGCCACCACCGTGGTCAGATGCCCACCCAGACCCTCCCCTAGACTTTGTGCTGGTGCGCCCGGAGTTCGCACCTTAAGGGGGGGGTTATGTCACGTTCCTGACCTGTTTTCTCTTGTTTTGTATGTGTTTATTGGTCAGGGCGTGAGTTTTGGGTGGGCAGTCTATGTTTTCTGTTTCTATGTTGGTTTTGGGTTGCCTGGTATGGCTCTCAATCAGAGGCAGGTGTTTGACGTTTCCTCTGATTGAGAGTCATATTAAGGTAGGTTGTTCTCACTGTTTGTTTGTGGGTGGTTGTCTCCTGTGTCAGTGTTTGTATGTTACGCCACACGGGACTGTTCTCGGTTTGTTTGTACGTTCGGTCTTTTGTGTAGTCATTTTCCTGTTCGTGAGTTCTGCGTTGTATGTAAGTTCGCATGTCCAGGTTTGTCTACTCCGTTTTGTTGTTTTGTTAGTTTATAGTGAAGTTCGTGTTTTCGTCTTTTCTGTAAATAAATAATGTCAACTTCAGAAGCTGCGTTTTGGTTCAATCCATGCTCCTCCTCTTCGGATGAAGAGGAAGAGGAGATCCGTTACAATCATGCTGTGGGGATGTTTTTCATCGGCAGAGTCTGGGAAACTGGTCAGAATTAAAGGAATGATGGATGGTGCTAAATACAGGGAAATTCTTGAGGGAAACCTGTTTCAGTCTTCCAGAGATTTGAGATCGGGACGGAGGTTCACCTTCTAGCAGGACAATGACCCTAAGCATACTGCTAAACCAACACTAGAGTGGTTTAAGGGGAAACGTTTAAATGTCTCGGAATGGCCTAGTCAAAGCCCAGACCTCAATCCAATTGAGAATCTGTGGTATGTCTTAGATTGCTGTACACCAGTGGAACCCATCTAACTTGAAGGAGCTGGTGCAGTTTTGCCTTGAATGGGCAAAAATCCCAGTAGCTAGCTTATAAAGACATACCCCAAGAGACTTGCAGCTGTAATTGCTACAAAAGGTGGCTCTACAAAGTATTGACTTTATGCACGCTCAAGTTTTCTGTTTTTTTTTGGTCATATTTCTTGTTTGTTTCACAATAACAAATACTTTGCATCTTCAAAGTGGTGGACATGTTGTGTAAATAAAATTATACAAACCCCCCAAAAATCGATTTTAATTCCAGGTTGTAATGCAATAAAATAGGTAAAATGCAAAGGGGGTGAATCCTTTCGCAAGCCACTGTATATGTGTTTTCAATTTACTGTTACTGTCTGCAAGAATATACCAGTGTACTCCACAGACATTGTTTTGTTATTTATTGATATTCCTGGTCTTTTGCTATTTGAAATTTTTTGTCCATTATTTTCTTTCAGAGAGTATGTTGTAGATCTTGACGAGGGTTCTCAGCATCTGATGCGGTATCGCACTATAGCACCTCTGGTTTCAAGTGGAGCAGTACAGCTAATTTAACTGTCAAGGTACTCAACTAATAGGCCACACTGATTTCCCTCATATCTAATCTATGACACACACACACACACACACACACACACACACACACATCCATACTGTGTTTTTAAAATATGTTGGAGTGTGCATGATTCCAATCCAAATCTTACATAATAGACTGCTTTGTACTGTCATCATTTTAATTTTTAGCCTTTGCTTTTTGCCCTGAACATGGTCTCTTGGCAGTTAACCAAGTTGGATTCTCTCTCTTAGAACGTTTGCTTGAACAACGCATTACCAACACAACAATGAGGCAATTTGCCTCTGAACTGCAACACAACAGGCAGTATATTATGTTAGCATGTTTGCAGATCTGTCTCTGTAATAACATAGGCATAATCTATTTGGTCTGTTTTAGGTGCCTCTGTCCTTGGTTCAGATGCAGCTGTTAGTCTCCAGTTGTGATGGATGATGACCAGAGGAACACTGACTCCCTTCATTGAACATTGCCTATATTGATTGAAGTACATTGAGGAGGGCTATATGGGCGTTATTTGTGGACTACCAACTCTTCAGGAGCCGGGCATGAACTGGAATGTCTGCAAATATGTTACTGATTTACGTACCTGAGGACACTCATATCTCTCACATGAAGCCTGCTTATAGTTGTAATGGTGATCATTGGATATATAGGAGGCTATAAGTGAGAGAGACTTGAGGATGACAGGAATACAATCATGTTATCTACATGTACATTATTAGGTTGAGTGGTACAAACAAATATAGTGAGTGTGTTTGCTGCTTGTACAATAAATGTGATTTGAATGGTGTAGAGAATGCCATTTGCAATTATATGTGAGAATACTCTTGCTTTCCAACCACGGTGCAAGCATGCCATTGCCATACATGAATTTGTATTTGGTGTGCTGTTGCTGCCTTGGTCATATGATGTGGTCTATTTCAAATCTGGGTGTTAGAATTGCTTAGACCAATAGAAATAAAGATGTAGATTTATGTTTTTAGACAGACTGATATTAATACTTTGACTCCATGGTATGATGACAAGTCCCCTGTTTTGGGGACCTGTGTGTTTCTGGAGCCGGTTCCGATCGCTTAAATCGATATGTGGACACAAAATGGCTTGCATTGAGCGGTAGCCCTGATTCTCACGCATACAGGAGTATGTCTCTTCTGCCTTTGTGAAGCATGATAAGAAATCTAACACCACTTGAAGCTGGGATATCCCTCCTACCATTTAATTTGGTCTTCCGACTGTCAACTCCTGGCTGAACCCCACGTCACAGCTGCTAACAATGCATATTCCTGGAATCCTTACATCGTAACGCAGCAGGAGACTCGATTCGTCACTGTAGCACATTCAGAGGTCGATTTATAGCCAGCAATCTAAAGTTATTCATAGATTTCTGTTTGTCATAGATGGACAAGATTAATATGAGATGAAAGGTGAGTTCCTAACGAGTTCTGGAAGCCAAGCTAGAGCTCTGAGATGTTCACAGTGTTGGGGGCAGACATTTAGATCAAGAGAGACCTTTAGAAAATATGTACACTTTCTCTTTTACAGTTATACTATATTTAGAAAAAATACAAGTCATTTCAAGTCTTATGCATACAGTTTTGTGGAATATGAAATGTATCATTTTTGTACTGTGTATTTGAGCTTGTGCCCTCAACTGACTACACCTAACTATTTTTACCAGAAAGGTGAGATTTTAACCTTTCTTGGAGTATGCAGCGTTATTGTTTATGGTCCTCTCATGATAAATAATTACTTTTGGGGATTACATAGAATACATTTTCAGTTACGTTTAGTACACATTTAAGAGGTCTTTAGGAATAGGACCTTGTCTCACGTTGCCCCCTAGTAAATAATGGTTGATCAGCCATAAGCTGTGCACCAACGGTCCACAAAGACACAAGCTGTTTGTAGATGAGAAGAACACGCCTGCATCATTACATGCATTAATCTTACACACATCCAATGACGCCCAGTATCCCTCTCTTTCTATGCATCAGTAAAAACATCTCAGTTGTGTGATCATTTATGAAAGGTCATGCACATACAAACTATGTACTGTACAGTACCTTCAGGAAGTATTCATACCTCTTCACTTATTCCACATTTTGCTGCGTTACAGCCTAAATTTTAAATGGATTAACAATACCACATAATGACAACGTGAAAACATGTTTTTTGAAAATGTTAGCAAATTTTCTGAAAAGTAAATGCAGAAATGTCTCATTTACATAAGTATTCACACCCCTGAGTCAATACTTTGTAGAAGCACCTTTGGCGGGGATTACAGCTGTGAGTCTTTCTGGGTAAATCTATAAGAGCTTTCCACACCTGGATTGTGCAACATTTGCCCATTATTCTCTGTCAAATTGGTTGTTGATTGTTGCTAGACAACCATTTTTAGGTCTCCATAGATTTTCAAGTACATTTACACTGAGTGTCCAAAACATTCTATGACACAGACTGACTAGGTGAATCCAGGTGAAAGCTATGATCCCTTATTTATGTCACCTGTTAAATCCACTTCAATTAGGGGAGGAGACAAGTTAAAGAAGGATTTTTAAGCCTCGAGACAATTGAGACATGGATTGTGTATGTGTGCCATTCAGATGGTGAATGTATAAGATGAAAGATTTAAGTACCTTTGAATGGGGTATGGTAGTAGGTGCTAGGCACACCGGTTTGAGTGTGTCAAGAACTGCAACGCTGCTGGGTTTTTCACACTCAAAAGTTTCCTGTAAAGGTTTCCTGTGTGTATCAAGAGTGGTCCACCACCCAGAGGACATCCAGCCAACTTGACCCAACTGTGGGAAGCATTTTAGTCAGCAAGGCCAGCATCCCTGTGGAACGCTTTCGACACCTTGTAGAGTCCATGCCCCAACGAATTGAGGCTGTTCTGAGGGCAAAAGGGCGTGCAACTCAATATTAGGAAGGTATTCTTAATGGTTTGTACACTCAGTGTAAGTCAAAACTGTAACTCAGCCACTCAGGAACATTCACTGTCTTCTTGGTAAGCAACTTCAGTGTAGATTTGGCCCTGTCTTTTTAGGTTTTTGTGCTGCTGAAATAAAGGTGAATTCATCTCCCAGTGTCTGGTAGAAAGCAGACAGAACTAGACTTTCCTCTAGCATTTTGCCTGTGCATAGTGCCATTCTGTTTTTTTAAAACCTGAAAAAAATCCTGTCCTTAATGATTACAAGCATATCCATAACATGATGCAGCCACCAGTATACTTGAACATATGGACAGTGGTACTCAGTAATGTTTCATATTGGATTTGCCCCAAACATAACACTTTGTATTCAGGACAAAACGTTACTTGCTTTGCCGCATTTGTTGCAGTATTACTTTAGTGCCTTGTTGCAAACAGGATGCAAGTTTTGGAAATTATTTATTCTGTATACAAGCTTCCTTCTTTTCACTCTATCAATTGGGTTAGTATTGCGGAGCAACTACAATGTTGTTGATCCATCCTCAGTTTTCTCCTATCACAGCCATCAAACTGTTTTAAGATGACTATGGGCCTCATGGTTCTAGTCCACATGGAACTTATTATGTGACTTGCTAAGTAATCTTTTACTCCTGAACTTTCACTGAACAAAAATATAAATGCAACATGTAAGGTGTTGGTTTCATGAGCTGAAATAAAAGATCCCAGAAATGTTCCATATGCACAAAAAGCAAATTTCTCTAAAATGTTGTGCACAAATTTGTTTACATCCTCGTTAGTGAGCATTTCTCCTTTGCCAAGATAATCCATCCACCTGACAGGTGTGGCCTAGCAAGAAGTTGACTAAACAGCAAGATCATTACACAGGTGCACCTTGTGCTGGGTACAATAAAAGGCCACTCTAAAATTTGCAGTTTTGTCACAAAACACAATGCAACAGATGTCTAAAAATTTGAGGGAGTGTGCAATCGGCATGTGGACTGCAGGAATGTGCCATTCATCTGCAGCCATCACCTCATGTCTCAGCATGATAATGCACGGCCCCATGTCTCAAGGATCTGTACACAATTCCTGAAAGCTGAAAATGTCCTAGTTCTTCCATGGCCTGCATACTCACCAGACATGTCACCCATTGAGCATGTTTGGGATGCTCTGGATCGACGTGTACGACAGCGTGTTCCAGTTCCTGCCAATATCCAGCAACTTCGCACAGTCATTGAAGAGGAGTGAAACAGCACTCCACAGGCCACAATCAACAGCCTGATCAACTCTATGCAAAGGAGATGTGTCACGCTGCATAAGGAAAATGGTGGTCACACCAGATACTGACTGATTTTCTGATCCACGCCCATACCTATTTTTTTAAGGTATCTGTGACCAACTGTAACGATTGTTCTCCTCCTTGTCTGAGGAGGAGCAGGGATCGGACCAAAACGCAGCTTTTGTGGAATACATAATGAGATTTTATTGAAACAAGACTAACACGAAACACACTTGATAAATTACAAAATAACAAACGACGTAGACGACCTGAACATGAGAACTTACATATAACGAAGAACGCACGAACAGGAACAGACTAGACAAACGAAACAGTCCCGTGTGGTACAAACACTGACACGGAAGACAATCACCCACAAACAAACGGTGTGAACAGCCTACCTTAATATGGTTCTCAATCAGAGGAAACGTAAAACACCTGCCCCTGATTGAGAACCATATCAGGCTAATTAACAATGAACCTAAACATAGAAACACATAACATAGAATGCCCACCCAGCTCACGTCCTGACCATACTAAACAAAGACAAAATAAAGGAAATAAGGTCAGGAACGTGACAGTACACCCCCCCCCCTCAAGGTGCGGACTCCGGCCGCAAAACCTGAACCTATAGGGGAGGGTCTGGGTGGGCATCTGTCCACGGTGGCGGCTCTGGCTCAGGACGTTGTCCCCACCCCACCATAGTCAATCCCCGCTTCCGTAGCCTCCTCCCAATGGCCACCCTCCAAATTAACCCACCTGGATTAAGGGACAGCACCAGACTAAGGGGCAACACCGGACTGAGGGGCAGCACCGGACTGAGGGGCAGCACCGGACTGAGGGGCAGCACCGGACTGAGGGGCAGCTCCGGACTGTCTAACGGCTCTGGCTGCTCATGGCTGGGGGACGGCTCTGGCTGCTCATGGCTGGCGGACGGCTCTGGCTGCTCATGGCTGGCGGACGGCTCTGGCTGCTCATGGCTGGCGGACGGCTCTGGCTGCTCATGGCTGGCGGACGGCTCTGGCTGCTCATGGCTGGCGGACGGCTCTGGCTGCTCATGGCTGGCGGACGGCTCTGGCGGCTCCTGTCTGGCGGACGGCTCTGGCTGCTCATGGCTGGCGGACGGCTCTGGCTGCTCATGGCTGGCGGACGGCTCTGGCGGCTCCTGTCTGGCGGACGGCTCTGGCGGCTCCTGTCTGGCGGACGGCTCTGAAGGCTCAGGACAGACGGGCGGCTCTGAAGGCTCAGGACAGACGGGCGGCTCTGAAGGCTCAGGACAGACGGGCGGCTTTGAAGGCTCAGGACAGACGGGCGGCTTTGAAGGCTCAGGACAGACGGGCGGCTTTGAAGGCTCAGGACAGACGGGCAGCGCAGGCGGCGCTTGGCAGACGGACAGCTCAGACGGCGTTGGGCAGACGGGCAGTTCAGGCGCCGCTGGGCAGACGGCAGACTCTGGCCGGCTGAGGCGCACTGTAGGCCTGGTGCGTGGTGCCGGAACTGGAGGTACCGGGCTAAGGACACGCACCTTAAGGCTAGTGCGGGGAGCAGCAACAGGACGCACAGGAGGCTTGGTGCGTGGTGCCGGAACTGGTGGTACCGGGCTGGAGACACGCACCATAGGGCTAGTGCGTGGAGGAGGAACAGGGCTCTGGAGATGCACAGGAGGCTTGGTGCGTGGTGCCGGAACTGGTGGTACCGGGCTGGAGACACGCACCATAGGGCTAGTGCGTGGAGGAGGAACAGGGCTCTGGAGACGCACAGGAAGCCTGGTGCGTGGTGTAGGCACTGGTGGTACTGGGCTGGGGCGGGGAGGTGGCGCCGGATATACCGGACCGTGCAGGCGTACTGGCTCCCTTGAGCACCGAGCCTGCCCAACCTTACCTGGTTGTATGCTCCCCGTAGCCCGACCAGTGCGGGGAGGTGGAATAACCCGCACTGGGCTGTGTTGGCGAACCGGGGACACCATGCGTAAGGCTGGTGCCATGTATGCCGGCCCGAGGAGACGCACTGGTGACCAGACGCGTTGAGCCGGCTTCATGGCACCTGGCTCAATGCTCAATCTAGCCCTGCCAGTGCGGGGAGGTGGAATAACCCGCACCGGGCTATGCACACGTACAGGAGACACCATGCGCTCTACTGCATAACACGGTGTCTGCCCGTACTCACACTCTTCACGGTAAGCACGGGGAGTTGGCGCAGGTCTCCTACCTGACTTCGCCACACTACCCTTTAGCCCCCCCCCCCAAGAAATTTTTGGGCTTGACTTACAGGCTTCCTACCGCGTCGTCGTGCTGCCTCCATTCGCAGGTATCCCTCCTCACACTGCGCCAGAGAATCCCAGGCGGGCTCCGGCCTTCTCCCTAGGTCGATCGCCCACCTGTCGATCTCCTCCCACGTAGCGTAGTCCAGATTTTGCTCCTGCTTCCGTGCTGCCTCCTCATACCGTCGCCTCTCGGCTTTAGCTGCCTCCAGCTCTTCACGAGGGCGGCAATATTCTCCAGGTTGTGCCCATGGTCCTTTACCGTCCAGTATTTCCTCCCATGTCCAGAAATCCTGCGATCGCTGCTGCTGCTTTTTCCCACGCTGCTTGATCCTTGGTTGGTGGGTGATTCTGTAACGACTGTTCTCCTCCTCGTCTGAGGAGGAGCAGGGATCGGACCAAAACGCAGCTTTTGTGGAATACATAATGAGATTTTATTGAAACAAGACAAACACGAAACACACTTGATAAATTACAAAATAACAAACGACGTAGACCGACCTGAACATGAGAACTTACATATAACGAAGAACGCACGAACAGGAACAGACTAGACAAACGAAACAGTCCCGTGTGGTACAAACACTGACACGGAAGACAATCACCCACAAACAAACGGTGTGAACAGCCTACCTTAATATGGTTCTCAATCAGAGGAAACGTAAAACACCTGCCCCTGATTGAGAACCATATCAGGCTAATTAACAATGAACCTAAACATAGAAACACATAACATAGAATGCCCACCCAGCTCACGTCCTGACCATACTAAACAAAGACAAAATAAAGGAAATAAGGTCAGGAACGTGACACCAACAGATGCATATCTGTATTCCCAGTCATGTCAAATCCATAGATTAGGGCCTAATTTATTTATTTAAATGGACTGATTTCCTAATATGAACTGAAACTCAGTCAAATCTTTGAAATTGTTGCATGTTGCATTTCTTTTTTTATTCAGATTATTTATGCTTGTCATAACAAAGGGGTTGAATATTTATTGTCTCAATTTCAGCTTTCATTTGTTGAACTGTCCAAAAACATAATTTCACTTTGACATTATGGGGTATTGTGTGTAGGCCAGTGACAAAAAGCTAAGTGTAATCAATTTTAAATTCAGGATGTAGCACAACAAAATATGGAAAAATTCAAGGGGTGTGAATACTTTCTAAAAGGCACTGTAGTTTCACCCACTATATTTAGGACAAATATTGAATCATACGTTGCCATTAATGCTGATATTGCAGGGCTTAAATGCTTGTGATTAAATATGAACTGAAGGTGATGCAAGTTAGAATGGGTCATGTTAAATATCTCAGTTTTTAGTAGTCATGGTTCTTCCGGTTATTAGGCTACATCTGGTTGACTGAATGTCATCAGCTCAGGGTTCTTTATGGCTCATTGAAAAGATAAACAACCAAGGGTAGTAATTGCATCAGCGTCACAGTATGGGGAACTGCAGCTCATCCTCTTCTAAATAACTAGGTCATTGAGTAATACTGTGTGTGTGAGATGGTTTTAGTGGGGAAATTATATGTCCCTAAAGCAATACATTCTGAAGAGATAGACATAGTGGGGTTTTTATAGGAAGGTAGTGTGTTGCATCACTTGTTTTTTCTGAAGCATTTCAGAAGTGATATATTTTCATTACATCACCAGTTGAACTATTAAACTTTAATACTATGAGCCAGGGATCATCAAATAGATTCAGCCACGGTCCGTTTTTTCATGACAGGACGGTCGGGGGACCGGAAAACCTAATTACAAATCATTTGTAGACTGCAAATTGAATGCAAGAAGCCCAAACAGATATGTTTGACTAAAACAGAATAATTTTAAATCTTACCTACATTTGCATACAATCACGTCTCTCTGTTATGCATGGGAATACTTGGTAACAGATTTCTTAAATTAAAATCACTTGGAGCTAATTTCCTGGGGTTTTTACAGTCTTATGTCCAACAATACAATTTTTTTTCTTTTTTTCTTTTTCTTTTTCTTTTTTCCCCAGAAGACTTGGGGGGCCAAATAAAACCACCCGCAGGCCAAATTCAGTTGGGGAACCCTGCTATAAGTCCTACCAGGGTGGCGTGGCATGGAATTATGTCCTTCAAAGACTGAATGATTTGATCATAATAATGATAGGTTGGCTTCTTCTTGGCTTACTAAGTTTAACAGCTGAAACAGAAGGGCTCACACTGCCATATCAGTGAGCTCATGGTCTTTGAGACAGAATTTAGCTATGTGCTGCAGTACATGCCACAACATCTCATCTAGAAACCTGACCTCTGCAGTTGCAGATATATATTGGCAGAAGCACTTCCTTGATGAATAGCTAAGTTGTGATATATCATGTGTGTTTTGTTTCACACTATACTGCTACATTATGGAATCTCTATCCATGAGGAATGAGTTATGATACCTGAAGGGGAAATGTGTTCATTGATTTTTACACATTTTATGGTTTACTGGGCCAGGGAAATAATATGTTCTCCAGCATTTCTATTTATGAGACATAAACGTGGTAATTGCATTCTTATGTAAGGCATTTTAGCACAGGATATTTCATGCGTATTGTATTTTCATTTCATGTGAATGGGAGAACCAGTAAAAGAGGACTGGAGAAAGTGGAGCCTATCCTTTAACATTCAATCATCCTTATTGTGCACTGTAGTTCACCACTGATAGCACATGCCTTGATACTTGATTTCACAGTCCATGATATATCTCTCAAGGTACCATATGAATTGTAGGTTGTCCATATGGATGGGTTGGCAGGTAGCCTAGTGGTTAGAGCAGTGGGCTAATAACCAAAAGTTGCTGGATTGAATCCCCAAGCTGACAAGGTAGAAATCTGTAATTCTACCCCTGAACAAGGCAGTAAGCCCACTATTCACCAGTAGGCTGTCATTGTAAATAAGAATTTGTTCTTAACTGACTTGCCTAGTTAAATAAAGGTTAAAAATGGTTATTAGGCTACATTTGGTTGACTGAATGTCATCAGCTCAGGGTTCTTTATGGCTCATTGAAAAGATAAACAACCAAGGGTAGTAATTGCATCAGCGTCACAGTATGGGGAACTGCAGCTCATCCTCTTCTAAATAACTAGGTCATTGAGTAATACTGTGTGTGTGAGATGGTTTTAGTGGGGAAATGATATGTCCCTAAAGCAATACATTCTGAAGAGATAGACATAGTGGGGTTTACAGAGAAAATCATCACTTGTTATTCTGAAGAATTTCAAAAGTGATATATTTTCATCACATCACCAGTTAAAACCACCAACGGGCCAAATTCAGTTGGGGAACCCTGCTATAAGCCATACCAGGGTGGCGTGGCTGAAATGACGTCCTTAAAAGACTGAATGATTTGATCATAATAATGATAGGTTGGCTTCTTTTTGACTTACCAAGTTTAACAGCTGAAAGAGAAGGGCTCACACACATTGCCATATCAGTGAGCTCATGGTCTTCGAGACAGATTTTAGCTACGTGGTGTAGTATATGCCACAACATCTCATCTGGAAACCTGACCTGTGCAGTTGCATATATACTGTACACTGAGTATACCAAACATTAGGAACACCTTCCTAACATTGAGTTGCCCCCCCCCCCCCTTTAGACCTCAGAACAACCTCAATTTGTTGGGACATTGAGAAAGCGTTCCACAGGGATGCTGGCCAATGTTGACTCCAATGCTTCCCACAGTTGTGTCAAGTTGGCTGGATGTCCTTTAGGTGGTGTACCATTCTTGATACTGTACACAGGAAACGGTTTAACGTGAAAAACCCAGCAGTGTTGCAGTTCTTGACACAAACCGGTGTGCCTGGCATCTACTACCATACCCCGTTCAAAGTCACTTAAATATTTTGTCTTTCCCATTCATCCTCTGAATGGCACGCATAGTCATAATTGTCTCAAGACTTTAAAATCCTGTACTTAGTTTTGTTTTTACCTTTTTTCAATTGACATTTCTTTGTACATATCCATAAAAATGATGCCAGCTGATTCATTACCATTTCGACTGGCTGATAAAAGCTGCCTGCCTGTCTGTCTCGTCCCGACTCCCAAAACATTCATTACTATGGGACAGCTGGAGATCGAATTTGAATATTGAAACAATGTCGCAAATGTCGGAGAAACAGACAGCAAGGTTTATATAAATCTCCGCTGTTGAAAACTAAATGTTAGTTTAAAGGAAATGGGATACAATGTCTATATGCTTTTTATAGTGGAGATCAAGTTTAAAAATTGCCTGGCTGGGCTGATGAGACATTGGATTGCACAGTCAGATGGAACAGAGTAAATAGGCATTTTAATGTCAAAGATTTGGGCCGGTGGTAACTTGTGGAATAGACACCAGCTGGAATGCTGTTTTAACCAATCAGCATTCAGAATTAGACACACCCGTTGTATAAACTCTCTATACAGTGCCTTCGGAAAGTATTCAGACCCCTTGACTTTTTCCACATTTTGTTACGTTAAAGCCTTATTCTAAAATGGATTAAATCGTTTTTTATCCTCATCAATCTACACACAATACTGTGACGACCCTCCCACTCTGTCTGCCGAATTCTTTCTCTTTGCTCTGGTTTTCCTTATTAGGATGTCGGTGGGTGGAGCCGGGAAGGTCGTCAGCAAAATGGGACACACCTGGACCCAGGTGTATCCCGGCATAAATACACCTCTTCCCCATTCATTGAGGAGACTCTCTCCATGCAGACACACTGTTGGATTTTGGTTGTGGCAATTTTGTGGCCGTATTGTTTATTTGTTTGTTTGTTTGTTTTGGCACCTTTCAACACCCCTCATTATCACATCTATGCACGCAACCACTCACTTACACTACTGACTACATACACCATTGTTTATTGTATGTAGGTTACTTCAGTTATTAAATATATTTTTGTTGTTCCTTATCTCAATGTTGTCTCCCTTTTTGTTACGGGCTTCGAGCCGGTACGTGACAATACCCCATAATGACAAAGCAAAAACAGGTTTGTAATTTTTATACGAAAAAAATTTATACAGAAATATCACATTTACATAAGTATTAAGACCCTTTACTAAGTACTTTGTTGAAGCACCTTTGACAGTGATTACAGCTTCGAGTCTTCTTGGGTATGACTCTACAAGCTTGGCACACCTGTATTTGGGGAGTTTCTCCCATTCTTCTCTGCAGATCCTCTCAAGCTCTGTCAGGTTGGATTGGGAGCGTTGCTGCATAGCTATTTTCAGGTCTCTCAGAGATGTTCAATCGGGTTCAAGTCCGGGCTCTGGCTGGGCCACTCAAGGACATTCAGAGACTTGTCCCGAAGCCACTCCTGCGTTGTCTTGGCTGTGTGCTTAGGGTCATTGTCATTGTCGTTGTCTCTCTGGAGCAGGTTTTCATTAAGGATCTCTCTCTCTGTGCTCCGTTCATCTTTGCCTCGATCCTGACTAGTCTCCCAGTCCCTGCCTCTGAAAAACATCCCCACAGCATGATGTTGCCACCACCATGCTTTGCCATAGGAATTGTGCCAGGTTTCCTCCAGATTTGATGTTTGGCATTCAGGCCAAAGAGTTCAATCTTAGTTACAGCAGACCAGAGAATCTTGTTTCTCATGGTCTGAGAGTCTTTAGGTGACTTTAGGCAAACTTTAAGCGGGCTGTCATGTGCCTTTTACTAAGGAGTGGCTTCTGTCTGGCCACTCTACCTTAAATGCCTGATTGGTGAAGTGCTGCCTTTCCAAATAATGTCCAATCAATTTACCACAGGTGGACTCCAATCAAGTTGTAAAAAAAACTCAAGGATGATCAATGGAAACAGGATGCACCTGAGCTCAATTTCAAGTCTCATAGCAAAGGGTCTGAATACTTATGTAAATAAGGTATCTGTTTTTTATTTTTAATACATTTGCTAAAATGTTTTTGCTTTGTCATTATGGGGTATTGTGTGTAGATTGAGCCATCTTATTTTATCCATTTTAGAATAACGCTGTAACGCAACAAAATGTGGAAAAAGTCAAGGGGTCTGAATACTTTCCGAATGCACTGTATATAACGCAATGTTTTGTGTGAGAAAACCATCAGTAGAGTTGAAAATGCGATGGAAACCCATTTAACTTGTATTTTTTATCCGGTACATGGGAATTTAACAGCGAAAGGTATTTTATGTGGACTACATCGTCATGCATAGCCTTTTATCTGCAACAAGTCAATTTGATGGAAACATAGAAACATGGAAACGTGCAAATATTGTTTTCATGCGGATTTTTGATTACTTGCATGAAAATGGGTCGCCAATTGGATGGATACCTAGCTACTAATCACGTGTCTATCAACAGTTTTTATGCCAGTAAAGTCATACCGTACATTAAAAAAAATTCACGACAGCTGTGATGGAAACAGGAAGTTTTGGTAATAAATATAAAATGCAGACAGATAATTTGTTCATTTGACATGGTGGGATCTTTTTGTGTAGGTAAAATTGATTATGCGAGATATGGTGGTGGAAATCTTGATATAATAACCATCATATCGAAGTAAACTTGGAGTCACGCGATGATAATGATGATAATGATAATGGCGCAGGAGGAGATGGCTGCCGTTTTACGGTCCGCTAACCAATTGTGCTATTGTGTGTGTTTTTTTTTCACGTTATTTGTAACTTATTTTGCGTTATTTGTAACATTTTTATGTTTCACCGAGTTGTGGCTGAAAGAAGTCATGAATAACATACAGCTGGCAGGTTTTACGCTGTATCGGCAGGATAGAACAGCTGCCTCTGGTAAGACAAGGGGTGGCAGTCTATGTATATTTGTAAACAACAGCTGGTGCACAAAATCTAATGAAGTCTCAAGGTTTTGCTCGCCTGAGGTAGAGTATCTCATGATAAGCTGTAGACCACATTATTTACCAAGAGAGTTTTCATCTATGTTCTTCGTAGCTGTCTATTTACCATCACAAACCGATGCTGGCACTAAGACCGCACTCAATGAGCTGTATACAACCATAAGCAAACAGGAAAACGCTCATCCAGAGGCCGGGGACTTAAATGCAGGGAAACTTACATCTGTTTTACCTAATTTCTACCAGCATGTTAAATGTGCAACCAAAGGGAAAAAAACTCTAGACCACCTTTACTCCACACCCAGAGACGTGTACAAAGCTCTCCCTTGCCCCCCATTTGGCAAATCTGACCATAATTCTATCCTCCTGTTTCCTGCTTACAAGCAAAAACTAAAGCAGGAAGCACCAGTGACTCTGTCAATAAAAAAGTGGTCAGATGAAGCAGATGCTAAGCTACAGGACTGTTTTGCTAGCAAAGACTGTAATATGTTCCGTGATTCTTCCGATGGCAATGAGGAGTACACCACATCAGTCACTGGCTTCATCAATAAGTGCATTGATGACGTCGTCCCCACCCACAGTGACTGTACGTACTTACCCCAACCAGTAGCCATGGATTACAGAAAACATCCGCATTGAGCTAAAGAGTAGAGCTGCCGCTTTCATTGAGCGGGACTCTAACCCGGAAGCTTATAAGAAATCCTGCTATGCCCTCTGACGAACCATCAAACAGGCAAAGTGTCAATACAGGACTAAGATTTAATCGTACTACACTGGCTTCGACGCGCGTCGGATGTGGCAGGGCTTGCAAACTATTACAGACTACAAAGGGAAGCACAGCCGCGAGCTGCCCAGTGACATGAGCCTACCAGACGAACTAAATAACTTCTATGCTCGCTTCGAGGCAAGCAACACTGAAACATGCATGAGAGCATCAGCTGTTCCGGACAACTGTGTGATCACACTCTCCGTAGCCGATGTGAGTAAGACCTTTAAACAGGTCAACATTCACAAGGCCACAGGGCCAGACAAATTACCAGGACGGGTACTCCGAGCATGCGCTAACCAACTGGCAAGTGTCTTCACTGACATTTTGAACCTGTCCCTGACTGAGTCTGTAATACCAACATGTTTCAAGCAGACCACCATTGCCCTTGTGCCCAAGAACAATAAGGTAACCTTCCTAAATGATTACCGACCTGTAGCACTCACATTTGTAGCCATGAAGGGCTTTAAAACGCTGGCAGAATCCCTAGACCCACCCTAATTTGCATACCGCCCCAACAGATCCACAGATGATGCAATCTCTATTGTACTCCACACTGCCCTTTCCCACCTGGACAAAAGGAACACCTATGTGAGAGTTCTATTAATTGACTACAGCTCAGCGTTCAACACCATAGTGCCCTCAAAGCTCATCACTAAGCTAAGGACCCTGGGACTAAACGCCTCCCTCTGCAACTGGATCCTGGACTTCCTGACGGGCTGCCCCCAGGTGGTAAGGGTAGGTAACAACACATCCGTCACGCTGATCCTCAACAAGGGGACCCGTCAGGGGTGCATGCTCAGTCAACTCCTGTTCTCCCTGTTCACTCATGACTGCATGATCAGGCACGACTCCAACACTATCATTAAGTTTGCCGATGACACAAAAGTGGTAGGCCTGATCACCGACAATGATGAGACAGCCTATAGGGAGAAGGTCAGAGACCTGGCCATGTGGTGCCACGATAACAACCTCTCCCTTAACGTGATCAAGGCAAAGGAGATGATTGTGGACTACAGGAAAATCAGGACCGAGCACGCCCCCATTCTCATTGACGGGGTGTAATGAAGCAGGTTGAGAGTTTCAAGTTCCTTGGTGTCCACATCACCAACAAACTATTATTGTCCAAACACACCATGACAGTCGTGAAGAGGGTACGACAAAGCCTATTCCCCCTCAGGAGACTGAAAAGATTTGGCATGGGTCCACAGATCCTCAAAATGTTATACAGCTGCACCATTGAGAGCATCCTGGCTGGTTGCATCACTGCCTGGTATGGCAACTGCTCGGCCTCCGACCGCAAGACACTACAAAGGTAATGCGTACGGCCCATTACATCACTGGGGCCAAGCTTCCTGCCATCCAAGACCTCTATTCCAGGTGGTGTCAGAGGATGGCCCTAAAAATTGTCAAAGACTCCCACCACCCTAGTCATAGACTGATCTCTCTGCTACCGCACGGCAAGCAGTACCGGAGCGCCAAGTCTAGGTCCAAAAGGCTTCTTAACAGCTTCTACCCCCAAGCCATAAGACTCCTGAACAGCTAATCGAATGGTTACCCAGACTATTTGCATTGCCCCCCCCCCCCCTTTTACACTGCTGCTACTCTCTGTTTATTATTTATGCATAGTCACTTTAACTCAACATGTACACTACCGTTTGGGGTCACTTAGAAATGTCCTTGTTTTTGAAAGAAAAGCAAATTTTTGGTCCATTTTGTACACCAAACTGTCTCTAACCAGAATAGAAAGAGGAGTGGGAGGCCCCGGTGCACAACTGAGCAAGAAGACAAGTACATTATAGTGTCTAGTTTGAGAAACAGATGCCTCACAAGTCTTCAACTGGCAGCTTCATTAAATAGTACCCGCAAAACACCAGTCTCAACGTCAACAGTGAAGAGGCGACTCCAGGATGCTGGCCTTCTAGGCAGAGTTCCTCTGTCCAGTGTTTGTGTTCTTTTGCCCATCTTAATATTTTTATATTGGCCAGTCTGAGATATGACTTTTTCTTTGCAACTCTGCTTAGAAGGCCAGCATCCCGGAGTCGCCTCTTCACTGTTGACGTTGCGAACCCACAAATGCTGATGCTCCAGATACTCAACTAGTCTAAAGAAGTCCAGTTTTATTGCTTCTTTAATCAGAACAACAGTTTTCCGCTGTGCTAACATAATTGCAAAAGGGTTTTCTAATGATCAATTAGCCTTTTAAAATGATCAACTTGGATTAGCTAACACAACGTGCCATTGGAAAACAGAAGTGATGGTTGCTGATAATGAGCCTCTGTACGCCTATGTAGATATTCCATAAAAAATCAGCTGTTTCCAGCTACAATAGTCATTTACAACGCCTTTATTTAACTAGGCTAGTCAGTTAAGAACAAATTCTTATTTTCAATGATGGCCTAGGAACAGTGGGTTACCTGCCTTGTTCAGATTTTGTAGTTTGTTAGCTCGGGGATTCAATCTTGCAACCTTTGGGTTACTAGTCCAACGCTCTATCCACCAGGCTACGCTGCTGTCTTCTCTGTATTTCTGATCAATTTTATGTTATTTTGACGGACAAAAAAATAGCTTTTCTTTCAAAAACAAGAACATTTCTAAGTGACCCCAAACGTTTGAACGGTAGTGTACATGTTACCTCAATTACCTCGACTAACCGGTGCCCCCGCACATTGACTCTGTACCGGTACCCTCTGTATATAGCCTCGCTACTGTTATTTTACTGCTGTTCTTTAATTATTTGTTACTTAAATTTTTTATGTTTTACTTATCAATTTTTTACTTAACACTTATTTTTCTTAAAACTGCATTGTTGGTTAAGGGCTTGTAAGTAAGCATTTCACTGTAATGTCTACACCTGTTGTATTCGACACATGTGACAAATAACATTTGATTTGATTTGATATGGTGCGTGGTCTTCCCACTACAACTTGGGAAACCATGCAGTTCATTAGGCTGTGGATGAAATAAATGAGGATGAACTTCACAGGGTGGTGAAAGTGAACAGTGGTCTTGATACTCCTTTCCAATAAATATCAAAGGTCTTATTCTGGTGACTTGGATGCTTGACTGCATTTGACAAATAAAAATATTCTCGCTCTTATCGATAATAATCTCATGTACACTAGCCTACTCGCACAGTATCTGCAAACTGTTGGCTAGAACGCAAAATGCCAAGTCCAGAGTAGTCATATTTGTTATTTAACGCAACAGGTTTTGGGACAAAACTATCGTTGGAATTGATGCGATGGAAACACATTGAACTTTAGATTTTTAGTCGGTACATGAAAACTTAAGAGAAAAAGTACATTTTGTGTGCACTATGTTGTCACACACTGATTTTTATCCACGATATGTCAATTTGGTGAAAACACACCACTGGTGGGAACATTTGCATATTTTCTTTATGCAGATTCTAGAATATTCATGTGAAAATCTGCCACTAATTGGAAACCAAGCTACTGTTCTGTAAATTAGTCATAAAACTCATCACTATTGGCTAAGAATGATAAGGAAGTTAATTTCATTGGTCAGGAGAGTCGGGAACATTGGATACATGAGATGTCATGCTGATTAAGGAGGTATATAGTGGCAGGCACTACTGAAACTAGGTTCACAGTGCAGGACCAGGAAGGAGTGAAGTGAGAGACACAATAACTGGATGATTGGACTTTTTTGAATAAACCTTAAGTTACAGCGTTTTTAGATTGACTGTTGCAATTACTGTTTTTAACTCACCATATATAGGTCCAAGGCTGCTTCATGAAACGTGTGATGTTTTTCTAATTAAAAGTCTTCAAAAATATATTTTTGCAAATTCTAGAATCGGAATGTCCATGACTAATTGCTGTGTTTTATAGTGTCATTCTAACTGACATCTATACCTTTATGACCTTCTTACTACAGAATATATCCCAAAACAGAAGATGGCCTGTACAGAATAATTATTATATTATCTTGATGTTAATGATTTATCAGGAATCTGTAGAAGATTGTTCTTTCGTATTGACCTTCATCTTTATCCTTCATAGGGTATTAATTATGAATGTTTGGTGATCAGTCCATGGCTCAGTCTGTGGGACCTCTGGACATTGCTGTAAGGCTGTGGGACCTCTGGACATTGCTGTAAGGCTGTGGGACCTCTGGATATTGCTGTAAGGCTGTGGGACCTCTGGATATTGCTGTAAGGCTGTGGGACCTCTGGACATTGCTGTAAGGCTGTGGGACCTCTGGACATTGCTGTAAGGCTGTGGGACCTCTGGACATTGCTGTAAGGCTGTGGGACCTCTGGACATTGCTGTTTGGCTGTGGGACCTCTGGACATTGCTGTAAGGCTGTGGGACCTCTGGACATTGCTGTAAGGCTGTGGGACCTCTGGATATTGCCGTAAGGCTGTGGAACCTCTGGACATTGCTGTAAGGCTGTGGGACCTCTGGACATTGCCGTAAGGCTGTGGGACCTCTGGACATTGCCGTAAGGCTGTGGGACCTCTGGACATTGCCGTAAGGCTGTGGGACCTCTGGACATTGCCGTAAGGCTGTGGGACCTCTGGACATTGCCGTAAGGCTATGGGACCTCTGGACATTGCCGTAAGGCTGTGGGACCTCTGGACATTGCCGTAAGGCTATGGGACCTCTGGACATTGCCGTAAGGCTGTGCTGGAGCCAGTGTCCACCCCTGTGTCAGCTGTTTTGTGCATCCTCTCTGAACCACCTGAGACCCTGCATCAGAGCCCCTGTGCCAGAGCAACTCTCCCAGAGCAGCCTAAGCCCTACACACCTGTGACTCTGAAGGAGACTGGTGAGGATGAAGTCAAGGCTAAGACTCAAAAGGGTTGTCCCTAACAGCATTCAACGTCTTCTCTGAGATGCAGCACTGGATGTACCCACAGCCATCACGCCCAGAGAGGCACCAGGAAACGACAGAGGGTGGTTCGAACTGCACCGTCAGGAATTTCAGTGAAGAGAGCAGGCTTCATATAGGCTTCCCACAGCCCTCTGCAGACTTCCTGTGTTTCCTGCCAGGCTGAAGGAGGGCATGGTTCTCCTGGAGAACTGCAGTGTGACTGCACTGGCCCTACACGGAACAGTCCGTTTGAAGAACCTGAGCTTTCAGAGTGCTGTGTGCATCCCAATCACCTTTGACTCTTGGCACAGCCACCAAGAAGTGCCCTGTGATTTCCTGAAGGGAAGCTATGGTGTACCTGACACAGACATTTGAATTTGACATCACCCTGCCCAAGCTCCTAGATGAAAATATAGAATGATGTGTGTCTTATCTACCTGATAGGTACAGTACCCCATTCTGGGAAAATAACAATGGACAGAATTACAGCATCTTTGTCTCTGACAAGTCTAAGGCACCCTGGGGCATAATCTGGACAACAGAAAGACTGCACTAGGTTACTCTGAACCTCACAGTAATATTTCTGTTTAGACCCCGAGGTGAACTTTAATATGCTAAAATGTGAAAAAGACCTGGCTACTGCACTACATCTTAGCAGCTTATTAAATAAACTATTTATATTTGAATTATGTGGATTTTCATATTTTTCACAGCGTGTGCTGCTTGCTCTGTAAATTGTTTTCTGGAATAAAAGTAATTTGAATAGAATAGTATTGGAGATGGCTCTGTGGTTATTCCGTTTTAAACATAATCATTGAAAACGTTTATATTTGCAATATTTCCAACATGGCTGGAGGGAAAGCCTGATATTTTCTAGTCTTCTATACTTCTGTGTCAGTGTGCAATGCAATTCAATCCCCCCTTCCCCAAAACACTTGTGAATATTGGACTATAAATTGTGCGTTCTTGTATTATACTTAAGCTCAGATGTTAATTCTATTCTACTGAGCCATGTGTTTGTATTCTTATATTTTATTATTTCTTATTGTTGTTGCTTTGTCGACAAGGAACCAGCAAGTAAGCATTTAGTTGGACGGTGTATACCATGTGTACATACTACTAATAAAACTTTAAACTTGGAACAATTGGATCCCTCAAAGGAGAGAGTGAGATAATCTTATCCCGGTATTGTACTCTCTAATGCCCACATGATAAAGCTTGGTATCAGACGCTATAGGGATCAGGTATTGTTCCTGTGGTATTATCCTTCCATAGATCTCAACAGCCAGAGACACAATATCATTACTTATCGACTAAAAGACAAAAGGAATGATGGCAGAGGCAAGCTGTGACTGGACATCCTGCCCACTCAGAATGAGTCCCTGTGTACATGATCAGTGTTCTAAAGTACTTATGTAAAAATACTTTAAAGAACTACTTAAGTCATTTTTTGGGGTATCGGTACTTTACTTAAATATTTATATTTTTGACAACTTTCACTTTTACTTCAGTACATTCCTAAAGAAAATTATGTAATTTTTACTCCATACATTTTCCCTGACATCCAAAGTACTCGTTACATTTTGAATGCTTAGCAGGACAGAAAATGTTCCAATTTGCACACTTATCAAGTGAACATCCCAGGTCATCCCTACGGCCTCTGATCTGGCGGACTCACTAAACACAAATCCTTAGTTTTTAAAAATATGTCTGAGTGTTGGAGTGTGACCCTGGCTATCCGTAAAAAATAAAGAAAATTGTGCCGTCTGGTTTGCTTAATATAAGGAATTTTTAATTATTGTTACTATTACTTTTGATACTTAAGTATATTTTAACAACTACATTTACTCTTGGTACTTAAGTACAGTATATTTCAACAAAATACTTTAAGACTTTTACTCAATTAGTATTTTACTTGGGGACTTTCACTTTTACTTGAGTCATTTTCTATTAAAGTATCTTTACTTTTACTCAACTATGAGTGTTGAGTACTTTTTGCACCACTGTTTGCACCACTGTTTGCACCACTGTTTGCACCACTGTTTGCACCACTGTTTGCACCACTGCACCATTCACAGCTATTGTGTCACTCTGAAAATGGTTTAGCAATGTCTGATCACAGGAATCATGACACATCTGTTGTGGGCATTGGTTTGGGGCATTCTCTTTTTGACCAAATTACATCCTACAGTCAATTCAAATCTTTATTATTCACTTATCATAAGCATTGACTAAATAACATAATGTTTGAACATTTTCAAATAGTAATTCAATTGACAGTGTGTTTTAAAGTACAATAAATATTGGAATCATCTAAGACCAACAGGTACTGTAAGGAAAAGATGGAAATGCATATCATACGAAATGTTATTTGACAAATACAGTGTTACACAATGTGTACATCACAGCTTCCTCGAGCAATGGAGGATCTCAAACATATGGTCCTCTGTATCAAACTGTAAACCCATAATCTATAGTGCCTTTCTTTGGGTCCACATGATGATTGATGATTTTGGAGATTTGGAATACTAGTAGCGACGGAGAGGGATGGGGCAGCCAGCATGCCAACAAGTCCCAGTTGTGGTACTTTACCTTACACTACGAGACAGATGAAATTGCTCTGCCCATTTCTCTACATCTGCAGCTATGCCTAAACACATCCTCACTGTTCTCTAAAGCCTGTCAGTCCAGCCCGTTCTCTCAGCGGCCCACACTGATGTTGCACACCTTGCAGCTGGGGTCCTTCTTGGCGTTGGCCGTGGTCTGGCTCATCTGGTGGTGGCCACTGATCTTCACCACACTGCCCTGCTCCAGATGTATCGGCTCTGTGTACAGCACCTCCAGGATGACATCACTGGCGTGGCAGAACAAGGTCTCTTCCCCTTGCCTCTGGGAGGGGATGTATGTCAGGAAGGGGTTGGCAGTCAGGTCCAGCAGGGGGAGACTACTACGGCAGAAGTTATCCCCCTCTGAGCCAGAAGGGGCCAGTACCAACACCACGTAGTGATAGGCTGTGTACATACAGTAGAAGTCAGCAAAGTAAAGATTAGTGTTGCGATTCAGCAGGTTCCCGGCCGGGATCTGGAAACGCAGGGGGCCATAGGGGGAGTCGTTTGGAGGAAGACCTGTGTCAAACTCAGTGTTGCAGCTGAGGAAGACTCCCTGCAGTTTGCTGTTGATAGGAGAGCCATGGCTTCCACTATTGTCTTTCATGGCTGGGCGCATCAGTCCCCCACACTCAGTTCTGACAGAAGAGGAGAAACATTTGTAAGTTTTGTTATTGAACTTCACAGCACATCCATATATACCTGTGTGTATTTACAGAGAATCGTGTGGCACTGACCTGACATATTGAAAATAATCAGGGTGCTGGTTACGATAGAATACAGAGAACCTTAGCAATCTTCCAGCAGAACCCTTCGCTTTGCCAAGGAGCTGTTTGAGGTGGTCCATGGCATAATCTGTGTCATATAACAACTGTCAGTTATGAAGTTCCTGCTTCAAATCCTTTTTTTGGGCATATTCAATTGAATCTATACTCTAGAGCTGGTTATACTGTGTGTGTGTAAATACTGTATATACAGTTGAAGTCGGAAGTTTACATACACCTTAGCCAAATACATATAAACTCAGTTTTTCACAATTCCTGACATTTAATCCTAGTAATAATTCCAAGTTTTAGGTCAGTAAGGATCACCACTTCATTTTAAGAATGTGAAATGTCAGAATAACAGTAGAGAGAAAGATTTATTTCAGATTTTGTTTCTTTCATCATATTCCCAGTGGGTCAGAAGTTTACATACACTCAATTAGTATTTGGTAGCATTGCCTTTAAATTGTTTAACTGGGTCAAACGTTTCAGGTAGCCTTCCACAAGCTTCCCACAATAAGTTGGGGGAATTTTGTCCCATTCCTCATGACAGAGCTGGTGTAACTGGGTCAGGTTTGTAGGCCTCCTTGCTCGCACACTCTTTTTCAGTTCTGCCCACAAATTTTCTGTAGGATTGAGGTTAGGGCTTTGTCATGGCAACTCCAATACGTTGACTTTGTTGTCCTTAAGTCATTTTCCCACAACTTTGGAAGTATGCTTGGGGTCATTGTCCATTTGAAAGACCCATTTGCGACCAAGCTTTAGCTTCCTGACTGATGTCTTGAGATGTTGCTTCAATACATAATTTTGGGAGCAATTTCCAAATACCTAAAGGTACCACGTTCGTCTGTACAAACAATAGTACGCAAGTATAAACACCATGGGACCACACAGCCATCATACCGCTCAGGAAGGAGACGCGTTCTGTCTCCTAGAGATGAACGTACTTTGGTGCGAAAAGTGCAAATCAATCCCAGAACAACAGCAAAGGACCTTGTGAAGATGCTGGAGGGAACAGGTACAAAGTATCTATATCCACAGTAAAACGAGTCTTATATCGACATAACCTGAAAGGCCGCTCAGCAAGGAAGAAGCCACTGCTCCAAAACCACCATAAAAAAGCCAGACTATGCTTTGCAACTGTACATGTGGACAAAGATCGTACTTTTTAGAGAAATGTCCTCTGGTCTGATGAAACAAAAATAGAACTTTTGCCATAATTACCATCGTTATGTTTGGAGAGAAAGGGGGATGCTTGCAAGCCGAAGAACACCATCCCAACAGGGACGGTGGTGGCAGCATCATGTTGTGGGGGTGCTTTGCTGCAGGAGGGACTGGTGCACTTCACAAAATAGATGGCATCATGGGGAATTAAAATTATGTGGATATATTGAAGCAACATCTCAAGACATCAGTCAGGAAGCTAAAGCTTGGTCGCAAATTGGTCTTCCAAATGGACAATGACCCCAAGCATACTTCCAAAGTTGTGGCAAAATGGCTTATTGACAACAAAGTCAACATATTGGAGTGGCCATCACAAGCCCTGACCTCAATTCCATAGAAAATTTGTGGGCAGAACTGAAAAAGTGTGTGTGAGCAAGGAGGCCTACAAACCTGACTCAGTTACACCAGCTTTGTCAGGAGGAATGGGACAAAATTCCCCCAACTAATTGTGGGAAGCTTGTTGAAGGCAACCCAAAACGTTTGACCCAAGTTTAACAATTTAAAGGCAATGCTACCAAATACTAATTGAGTGGATGTAAATGTCTGACCCACTGGGAATGTGATGAAAGAAGTAAAAGCGGAAATAAATCATTCTCTCCACTATTATTCTGACATTTCACATTCTTAAAATAAAGTGATGATCCTAACTGACCTAAGACAGGGAATGTTTACTCGGATTAAATGTCAGGAATTGTGAAAAACTGAGTTTAAATGTATTTGGCTAAGGTGTTTGTAAACTTCCGGCTTCAATTGTATATACACAGTACCGGTCAAAAATTGGACACACCTACTCATTCAAGGGTTTTTCTACATTGTAGAATAATAGTGAAGACATCAAAACTATGAAATAACACATATCGAATCATGTAGTAACCAAAAAAGTGTTAAACAAATCAAAATATATTTTATATTTGAGATTCTTCAAAGTAGCCACCCTTTGCCTTGATGAAAGCTTTGCACACACTTGGCATTCTCTCAACCAGCTTCAACTGGTATATATATACACAGACGCCTCACAAGTCATCAACTGGCAGCTTCATTCATTCTCATTCATTCTCTTCATTCATTCTCAAACTAGACAATATAATGTACTTGTCCTCTTGCTCAGTTGTGCACCGGGGCCTTCCACTCCTGTTTCTATTCTGGTTAGAGCCAGTTTGCACTGTTCTGTGAAGGGAGTAGTCCACAGCGTTGTACCAGATCTTCAGATTCTTGGCAATTTCTCGCATGGAATAGCCTTCATTTCTCAGAATAAGAATAGACTGACCAGTTTCAGAAGAAAGTTCTTTGTTTCTGGCCATTTTGAGCCTGTAATCGAATCTACAAATGCTGATGCTCCGAATACTCAACTAGTCTAAAGAAGGCCAGTTTTATTGCTCCTTTAATTAGAACTGCAGTTTTCAGCTATGCTAACATAATTGCAAAAGGGTTTTCTAATGACCAATTAGCCTTTTAAAATGATAAACTTGGATTAGCTAACACAACGTGCCATTGGAACACAGGAGTGATGGTTGCTGATAATGGGCCTCTGTACGCCTATGTAGATATTCCATTAAATATCAGCTGTTTCTGGCTACAATAGTCATTTACAACATTATTAACAATGTCTACATTGTATTTCTGATCAATTTGATGTTATTTTAATGGACGAAAAATGTGCTTTTCTTTCAAAAACAAGGACATTTCTAAGTGACCCCAAACTTTTGTATGGTAGTGTATATGGACCCCAGTTGGGGTCTCAACTTATTATTGAGAGTAAGAATAGTAGAATACACCAGGTGCATTTTCTAAATTTGGTTGTGGATCAGCAGTTTTTCTCTTGTTATGTCAGTCACTGACAGTCACTCAATTAGCCATGTCAGCTAACAATGTTTTGACTTGTAGTAATAAACTTGTAGTAATCATGGCCAAATATCGACTAGTCACGCAGGGCAAGTGTCCACGGGCCCTGACCTCCATGGGGCCCCCATTGATTTCGTTAGTCATTCTCACTCAGATCATATTTTTATTTGTTTAACCCTTATTTTACCAGGTAAGTTGACTGAGAACACATTTTCATTTACAGCAACAACTTGGGGAATAGTTACAGGGCAGAGGAGGGGAGATTAATGAGCCAATTGGATGCTGGGGATGATTAGGTGACCATGATGGTATGATTGACACATTGGGAATTTAGCCAGGATACCAGGGTTAACACCCCTAGTCTACAATAAGTGCCATTGGATCTTTAGTGACCACAGAGAGTCAGAACACCCGTTTAACATCTTATTGAAAAGACGGCACTCTACACAGGGCAATGTCCCCAATCATTGAGATAGAGTGCCTCCTACTGGCCCTCGAACATAAATTTCAGCAGTATCTGGTCTCCCATCCAGGACCATCCCTGCTTAGCTTCAGAAGCAATCCAGCAGTGGGATGTACGGTGGTGTGCTGCTGGATAAACATGGCAAAAGTCATTACTTTAAAATAGCTAAAGTTCTCTCTCCGTCCCATGGCAAAATGTGTGGAATTGCAGAAAACTTTCTGTAAATCTGCAACATTTTCTCTATGCCCCATGGCAAAATGTTTAGCATTGCAGGAAATGTACTTTTAAAACTGAGTTTTTTCTATTCACTGTCAAGAGGGGGGCCACTAAAATGTTTTATCGCGAGGTGGGGTGCCCCCCAACTAAATCTTGCTTAAAGGCTGGAGCCGGCCCTTTGTACTTCTATAAAAATAATAATAGATTTATTTTATATAGTGCTTTTCATACCAAGTACAATCTCAAAGCCACTTTAAAAACAAAAAAATGTAACGGAAACAAATGTAGGGATCTGGCAGACATACCCCCTGTGCAGAACTCGACCACCCTGCTCCATTCAGACACCAGGTACTCTCCATCTGCCTGTCTTACTGCTGTCTGCACAGCAACACAGTACTCTGTCCGCGGGCTCAGGAACCAATGGCCTCTCACTGCCATGGGTAAGGGTACCGCCTTGGCCACCAATTTGGTGGGCACATCCTAATGGGTGAAACAAGGATACATGTTAATTCAAGTAACTCATTAGTTGAATTACTAGAGTACAGCAATTCATTGATAAAAAGGCAATTTTCGGTAGTTTCTAAATGCTTATTATGTAATCATACTCGTGAATTTTACATTTCTGCCACATATTGTGGTACAAACTGGTCTAGCTAAGCTGCTGTATATCTAACCAAATTAGTGGCTTTGTTTTGGCCAGGGGCTCTAAGACGCAACAAGCTCAGAACTAATTGCATCAAGCTCAGAGGGGCCACATATCCATGGCAACCACCCTGGTGCAAATTTGTTTGTGTCACTTTGATTCCTGAGTGATAGAAACACGCTTCCAATCAAGTACTCGGCACAGCTCTGGACAACGGAAGTCAGGAGATTTTGTAAAGGCTGAGGGGAGAATAAGACAAAAGTATATTCAGCACAGAACAACTCCAGGACACTAACTGATCAGAAACGAAGAAAAAGGAATATCTTGCATTGCTGACTCAAATGTGTGAAATATGGAAAGGACTTATGAGATAGAAATTACAATAAATAGAGAACCTTACCAAAGTAGGTAATCAAGTATCTAACGTGTGGATACAGTAGGTGTAGAGGTAAGTAAAGCTCAGAAGCACCCATTAGGGATGACTGAGCATGACATCTTTAATTTCAATCATTCAAATTCTCCCTCTGTCACAAGATAAGAGATTACCTCAAATAATAGACCTAGGTCCTTCCAACAGTAAGGCAATTGAATCTGCTGCAATGCATAATTTCTGTCTGTTAGGAAGGATCCCATTGTAAATAACGGTCACTTCATTTTCTATTTCAATCATTCTTGTATTTTATATAATGATTGCAATTAGCTAAGCCTATATATTTTTTACCCCCATTATGTTGGAAAATAAAAGGAAGAAATTATGGGTAGTGTAGTGTAACACAGTTCAGCGATTGGTCTGGAATAAAATCACAGTTCATAGCGAAGAGAACAGAGCTGCAGTTTTTAGGCTTTGTCAGTTTTTAGCCATTGAAGAGGAAAGAAATGTGACAATGAGCTGCTTGCCCGAAGCTGTTTTGCAGCACACAATTCTCATTCTCGTGTACTGGAAGTTACTGAAACAGCACTACCACTGATCTCTGGGTTGTAAATGCTGCAGTGCAGTACCAGACTTTTATGTGCTGAACTACACAGTATCTATAAGAACTATAGCTCTGCATAGACACTGTCTCATGCAAGGCCATCTCGGGTTACATCAAAACATATCACATCCCATGTTGTAGTGAAATGTATTTTATTGGAGAACAGGATGGAATGATGTAAAAAAACATGGCTCTAGACAGAGTCATGACGGTAATGGTCATTCAGTTAAGGGGGAAGGATGGGGGGCCTGGGGAGGTTTTATGAGGGAGAAAAGCAGTGACAGTCTGTCAGACAGACCCTGTGCTTGAAGCGGTTGGGATCCCCGCCCTCCTTGCGGCTGAGGTCGATGAAGAAGTGTGTGGCCTTGGCAGTATCCTCAGGGGTCATGTCCCAGCCGATGCGGAAGGAGTCGCAGGTCACCTCACAGATCTGGATATTATGGGGGGTGGAAAGGGCTGTCTCCATGGTTGTTAGCCGCTGAACAAGAAGAAAAAGGAGATCAGATGGGATCAGATTGTAACATTGTAATAAAGACTTATAGGTACAGGACTGAGAACATTTTATAGAATAAAAAAACCTCCAGTGAAATAGCTACGTTGCAATATTTTCCCATGTCCAAACTCAATTCCTTCCTTTGAAGCTATTTTTGATCATTCTAAATCCATTGTGACTTTTAATACTAATCAATGAAACACGATTGGATGTATCGACTGTTAGATTAGTTTCACTTTCTCAACTTCCTCATCATGCATAGAGGGCTGGGACAAATACTGTGCTAAAACACCAAGATGGGAAAAGATTAGACAACAATGACACTGCCAGCTACGGAACATGCCTCAGACCAAATTCAATTAACCTTTAGTCAGGGGACCTGTCTGTGGCCACATCTCCACTCCTCTGCCGTATTTGCTGCCCTTCTCTCTCTCCTCCCACCCTCCCTCTTTCGCCCTCCACTGGCTTTTCCTTCATCACAATATACAACCCTATATTACGCCCACAGCCAATTGACTGGTCTCTGCAGGTTCTCCTTACTTCATAATCCACCAACAGCAGTCGCCTGGCAACCAGGCAGCATTGGCCACCATGTTCAATCCTCTAGCTCTACATTACCTCATTTACCTCATCTGCAAATCTAAGGAAAGGATCCTACAGTCAGAGCTTAAAGGTCCAATGCTTAAAGGTCCAATATCAAATTATTTCTGGGTAACAATTAAGTGCCCTCCTGTGATTGTTTTCAATCAAAATGGTAAAAAAAAACAAAAAAACATCTTAGTAAAGAGCAATTTCTCAAGCAAGGATTTTGCAAGGACTGTCTGGGAGTGGTCTGGGGAGGGGAAATCTGAAAACTAGCTGTTATTGGCAGAGAGGTTTGAAACTCTCTTTCTTATTAAATTAACTAATTTACCTCCTGGTGATGTCACCAGGCAGCCCAAAACTCCATCCCACCAAAACAGGCTGACATTTCAGGTGGTCTTTTCAAACAGCTCTTACACTAATAGGACATTATCATAATTTTCACAATTTCATAATATTATTCCAACCTCATAGTGTGGAAATATATACTGTGCATTCAGAAAGTATTCAGACCCCTTGACTTTTTCACATTTTGTTAGGTTACAGCTATTATTCTAAAATGGATCAAATAGATTTTTCCTCTAATCAATCTACACACAATACCCCATAATGACAAAGCAAAAACAGTTACTTTTATTACATTTTTTTGCTAATTTATTCAAAATAAAAAACGGAAATATCACATTTACATAAGTATTCAGACCCTTTACTCAATACTTTGTTGAAGCACCTTTGGCAGCAATTATAGCCTCGAGTGTTCTTGGGTATGACGCCACAAGCTTGACACCTGTATTTAGGGAGTTTCTCCCATTCTTCTCTACAGATCCTCTCGAGCTCTGTCAGGTTGGATGGGAGCGTTGCTGCACAGCTATTTTAAAAGTCTCTCCAGAGATGTTCTGTCTGGGCCACTCAAGGACATTCAGAGACTTGTCCTGAAGCCACTCCTGCATTAACTTGGCTGTGTGCTTAGGGTCGTTTTCCTGTTGGAAGGTGAACCTTCGCCACACTCTGAGGTCCTGAGCACTCTGGAACAGATTTTCATCAAGGATCTCTCTGTACTTTGCTCCACTCATCTTTCCCTCGATCCTGACTAGTCTCCCAGTCCCTGCCGCTGAAAAACATCCCTACAGCATGATGCTGCCACCACCATGCTCCAGCGTAGGGATGGTGCCAGGTTTCCTCCTGACGTGACCGTTGGCATTCAGGCCAAAGAGTTCCATCTTGGTTTCATCAGACCAGAGAATCTTGTTTATCATGGTCTTTGAGTTCTTTAGGTGCCTTTTGTCAATCTCCAAGCGAGCATGTGCCTTTTACTGAGGAGTGGCTTCCGTCTGGCCACTCTACTATAAAGGCCTGATTGGTGGAGTGCTGCAGAGATGGTTGTCCTTCGGGAAGGGTCTCCCATCTCCACAGAAGAACTCTAGAGCTCTGTCAGAGTGACCATCGGGTTCTTGTTCTCCTCCCTGACCAAGGCCCTTCTCCCCCGGTTTCTCAGTTTGGCTGGGTGGCCAGCTCTGGGGAAGAGTCTTGGTGTTCCAAACTTCTTCCATTTAAGAATGATGGATGCCACTGTATTCTTGGGGACCTTCAGTGCTGCAGAAATGTGTTGTTACCCTTCCCCCTATCTCTGCCCCGACACAATCCTCTCTCGGAGCTCTACGGACAATTGGTGTTCCAAACTTCTTCCATTTAAGAATGATGGATGCCACTGTATTCTTGGGGACCTTCAGTGCTGCAGAAATGTGTTGTTACCCTTCCCCCTATCTCTGCCCCGACACAATCCTCTCTCGGAGCTCTACGGACAATTTCTTAGACCTCATGGCTTGGTTTTTGCTCTGACATGCCATGTCAACTGTGGGACCTTATATAGACTGGTGTGTGCCTTTCCAAATCATGTCCAATCAATTGAATTTACCATAGGTGGCTCCAAGTTGTAGAAACATCTGAAGGATGATCAATGGAAACAGGATGCACCTGAGCTTAATTTCGAGTCTTATACCAAAGGCTCTGAATACTTACGTAAATAAGGTATTTTTGTTATTTATTTTCATAAATTTGCAAACATTTCTATAAACCTGTTTTCACTTTGTGATTATGGGGTATTGTGTGTAGGTTCATGATGACATTTTTTTATTTAATCCATTTTAGAATAAGGCTGTAATGTAACAAAATGTGGAAAAAGGCAAGGGGTGTGAATACTTTCCGAATGCACTGCATTAAACAAGAAAATCACGTTTTTCGACTGCACTGGGCCTTTAACAGAACTTCTGAGTAAAATTGAATCAAACTTTTCTTAAGTTGGATGTCATCTCTGATTGAATGTATTTCCTATGGTGCTCAGAGCACTATGAAAGCTGAGCAAGCAGAACGAGTGCAACTCAGGGGATATGGCATCTGACGTGTTGGAAGAAATAGAAAAAACGTGAATTGACAGGATAAGGTTATCTATGGTCTTATTTATTTGTCCATAACAGCCAGGGGATTCAGGCTGGTGAACATAGCCTTGAAGACTGGAGTGTGTGTAATCTGTGGGTTAGCCTATTGTTTTTGATTAGCTGTCACATTCCCTCTCCTGAATTGATGATGCCATTGATGTGCCTTCCAGGGTAAAAACAATTATCTCCCTCTCCGGTCCTGGCTGCTGTGAGTATGAAAGACAGGCAGGGAAGGCATCAACTTGTGTACTCCACTCTACTGGCTTCTTTTCAGTTGCATGTTTTCACCCTCAGTAATTCCTGAGAGGAATTATCATTGTATAATTATATAAATGTTAATGTCTCCTCACCAGGATCCTTGACCTGGGGAAAGGTTATTGGGTTTCATGTATGTTCCCGAGTTGTCTTTGAACTAGCCTTTGATGTAATTAAGTTTTATGCAGACCTAGCAGTTGGATTAAATATTAATCATCGAAATGAGAAGTTGTTCGGCTCATCTTTCTATCCATGCCTTACACTTAGAATATAATGTATCTTTTTTGTATCTCTGTCATCCTTCTTTACCTTCCATGTCCTATTTTTCTCCCATCTCATAATGCCAATAGCTTGGTACAACACGACTGTCACGTTCCTGACCTGTTTTATGTTATTTTTGTATGTGTTTAGTTGGTCAGGGCGTGAGTTGGGGTGGGCATTCTATGTTTTGTGTTTCTATGTTTAGGTGGTTGGTAATTAGCCTTATATGGTTCTCAATCAGAGACAGGTGTTTGACTTTTCCTCTGATTGAGAATCATATATAGGTTGGCTGTTCACACTGTTTGTTTGTGGGTGATTGTCTTCCGTGTCTGTGTCTGCGCACCACACGGGACTGTTTCGGTTTGTTCGTTCGTTCGTTTTGTTGTAGTCTGTACCTGTTCGTGCGTTCTTCGTGTTTCATGTAAGTTCTCAGAGTTCAGGTCTGTCTACGTTTTCGTTTTGTTATTTTGTAATCTTTTCAAGTGTTCTTCGTGTTTCGTCTTCGTCTGTAAATAAATCATTATGTATTCACAACCCGCTGCATTTTGGTCCTCCGATCCTTCTCTCCTCTCCTTGTCCGAGGAGGAGGAAGATCTAGACACCCGTTACAACGACATATGGTCCATTTCCCTGATTATAAGAACAGACACATATAACATGTGTTGTAACAGTAAGATGCTCAGCAGTATGCGGCTAGCAATAAACAGTAGTAGTACAGACAGCATCTCTGTTATATTGTGTGATATTTGTTTATTAGTGAGAGTGGATGTTACAGTGAGTGGATGGTGGAGAGACTGCGTGTGTGGTTTACAGTATGTGAGGTTCACTGTGTCACACATGGGTGTATATACTGCCTGGTTCTGTAGTGCATCTGCTCACCTAGGGCTGTGGCGGTCATTAAATATTGCCAGCCGGTTATTGTCATGCAAAAGACTGCTGGTTTCACGGTAATTTACTGTTAATTAACATAAACACCTATAGCGTCTCCAGGCCTCCACGCATACAAGCCTCTGTCGTGCGCCTTTGGAACAGCTACATTTGAAAATAGTCTAATAAATCAATTGCATATACACCATCACAATAAGTCTATTTCAGAAGAACAGAATATGAGTTGGACTACTGAATGTTATTCTGCCATGCCATAGGCCGTAGGCTTGTTCATTTAGCATACAATATATCATTATAGGTCCTGTACCATTATTATACTGTATATTATATGATTTTATAGTAAGAAGAATATAGTTGAACTTAGCTGAATAAAATAGAAAGGATATTTTTCCCATTCTGGAGCGAGTGCTAATATGAAGCCGCTATTAAACCTGATCATTTGAAACAGGACCTATAAACTAGATTTAGAGTTATTTGGTAACTTTAGTTGTGAATGATACAAACCATAGAACGCTTCAGAAATCAAAAAATAAATGGCCTGCGTGATGCGACTAGGCTATTGATGATTTGAGAAAGTCGCAAAAAAAGCTTGTCATCTGTTCCTTGCCTCAGGGTTCACATGCTATTCTCTGATCAAGTGATGATATTTTCACCCATCAGACTATGGTCAATTTAATCTTGTCTTTACTAATACAGTACAATTCAAAAGTTTGGACACACTTACTCATTCAAGGGTTTTTCTTTATTTTTACAATTTTCTACATTGTCGAATAATATTGAAATAACACATGAAAACATGTCGTAACCAAAAAAGTGCATTTTATATTTGAGATTCTTCAAAGTAGCCAACTTTTGCCTTGATGACAGCTTTGCACACTCTTGGCATTCTCTCAACCAGCTTCACCTGGAATGATTTTCCAGCAGTCTTGAAGGAGTTCCCACATATGCTGAGCACGTGTTGGCTGCTTTTCCTTCACTCTGCGGTCCAACTCATCCCAAACCATTTCAATTGGGTTGAGGTTGGGTGATTGTGGAGGCCAGGTCATCTGATGCAGCACTCCATCACTCTTCTTCTAGGTCAAATTGCCCTTACACAGCCTGGAGGTGTGTTGGGTCATTGTCCTGTTGAAAAACAAATGATAGTCCCACTAAGCACAAATCAGAAGGGATGGCGTATTGCTGCAGAATGCTGTGGTAGCCATGCTGGTTAAGTGTGCCTTGAATTCTAAATAAATCACTGACAGTGTCACCAGCAAAGCACTCCCACACCATCACACCTCATCCTCCATGCTTCACAGTGGGAACCACACATGCGGAGATCATCCGTTCACCTACTCTGCGTCTCAGAAAGACACTGCGGTTAGAACCAAAAATCTCAACTTTGGATTCATCAGACCAAAGGACAGATCTCCACCGGTCTAATGTCCATTGCTCGTGTTTCTTGGCCCAAGCTAGTCTCTTCTTATTATTGGTGTTCTTTAGTAATGGTTTCTTTGCAGCAATTCGACCATGAAGGCCTGATTCCATGCAGTCTCCTCTGAATAGTTGATGTTGAGATGTGTCTGTTACTTGAACTCTGTGAAGCATTTATTTGGATGCAATCTGAGGTGCAGTTAATTTCAGATTTCTTAGGCTGGTAACTCTAATGAATGTATCCTTTACAGCAGAGGTAACTCTTGGTCTTCCTTTCTTGTGGCGGTCCTCATGAGAGCCAGTTTCATCATAGCGCTTGATGGTTTTTGCGACTGCACTTGAAAAAACGTTCGAAAATTTTAACATATTCCGTATTGACTGAACTTCATGTCTTAAAACTTCTCTAGGATAGGGGGCAGAGTTTTCACTTTGGGAAAAATAGCGTGCCCAATTTCAACTTCCTTCTACTCATCCCCAGAATATAAGATATGCATATTATTAGTAGATTTGGATAGAAAACACTCTGAAGTTTCTAAAACTGTTTGAATCATGTCTGTAAGTATAACAGAACTTATGTAGCAATCAAAACCCTGAGGACTAACCATTTATTTTTTTATGTCACTGTCTGTTCAATGAGTTTTCATTGGAATACAACATTTCTGATCACCCTGTTCTGAGTTCCTACTGCTTCCACTGGATGTCACCAGTCTTAGGAAATAGGTTGAGGATATTCATTTGTGCAATGAAGAAGAAGGCCATCAGGAAGTAGAGTAACGTCATGCGTAATGTTTGAGAGTTGCGCAAGACTTAAAAAGTAGCATTAGTTTGTTGTCCTCCTGTATTGAAAACAGATAGACCCGTCTTCAATTTGATCGATTATTAACGTTTACAAATACCTTAAGTTGTACTACAAAAGTAGTTTGAAATGTTTTGGCAAAGTTTAGAGGTCATTATTTTAGATATTTTGTAGTGACGTTCTTCAAAGTGGAAGCTGTTTTTTCTGGATCAAACGGGACAAATAAATGGACAATTTGGACATATATGGACGGAATTAATCGAACAAAAGGACCATTTGTGATGTTTATGGGACATATTGGAGTGCCAACAAAAGAATCTCGTCAAAGGTAATGCATGTTTTATATTTTATATCTGCGTTTTGAGTAGCGCCGGCATGGTTGAAATAGGCTACACTCTCTTTGTTGACATTGTGCTATCATCAGATAATAGCATCTTATGCTTTCGCCGAAAAGCCTTTTTGAAATCTGACATGTTGGCTGGATTCACAACGAGTGTAGCTTTAATTTGGTATCTTATATGTGTAATTTGATGAAAGTTTGATTTTATATAATTTTTTTGAATCTGGCGCTCTACATTTTCCCTGGCTATTGGCCAGGTGGGACGCAAGCGTCCCGCTATCCCAGAGAGGATATTATTAAAGTAATGATGAACTGTTCTTTCTCTTTGCTTATTTGAGCTGTTCTTGCCATAATATGAACTTGGTCTTCTACCAAATGCTAGGTAAAGCCCCGCCTCAGCTCACTGGTCACCATAGCAGCACCCACTCGTAGCACGCCTTCCAGCAGGTATATCTCACTGGTCACCCCCAAAGCCAATTCCTCCTTTGGTTGTCTTTCCTTCCAGTTCTCTGCTGCCAATGACTGGAACGAACTGCAAAAATCTCTGAAGCTGGAGACTCATTTCTCCCTCACTAGCTTTAAGCACCAGCTGTCAGAGCAGCTCATAGATCACTGCACCTGTACATAGCCCATCTGTAAACAGCCCATCTATCTACCTACCCAATTTGTAAGTCGCTCTGGATAAGAGCGTCTGCTAAATGACTTAAATGTAAATGTACCTCATCCCCATACTGTATTTATTTATTTATCTTGCTCCTTTGCACCCCAGTATCTCTACTTGCACATTCATCTTCTGCACATCTACCATTCCAGTGTTTAATTGCTATATTGTAATTACTTTGCCACCATGGCCTATTTATTGCCTTAACTCCCTTATCTTACCTCATTTGCACTAACTGCATATAGACTTTTTGTTTTCTTTGTTCTACTGTATTATTGACTGTATGTTTTGTTTATTCCATGTGTAACTCTGTGTTGTTGTATGTGTCGAATTGCTATGCTTTATCTTGGCCAGGTCGCAGTTGCAAATGAGAACTTGTTCTCAACTAGCCTACCTGGTTAAATAAAGGTGAAATTAAAAAATAAATGTCTGTATTCCACCCCTACCTTGTCACAACAAAACTGATTGGCTCAAATGCATTAAGAAGGAAAGGAATTCCACAAATTAACTTTTAACAAGGCACACCTGTTAATTGAAATGCATTCCAGGTGACTACCTCATGAAGCTGGTTGAGAGAATGCCAAGAGTGTGCAAAGCTATCATCAAGGCAAAAGATGGCTACTTTGAAGAATCTCAAATATAAAATACATTTTGATTTGTTTAACACTTTTTTGGTTACTACATGATTCCATATGCGTTATTTCATCGTTTTGATGTCTTCACTATTATTCTACAATGTAGAAAATAGTAAAAATTAAGAAAAACCCTGGAATGAGTAGGTGTGTCCAAACTTTTGACTGGTACTGTTTGTAAAATTAGTTTAGATTCAGAATGGCCCATTATGAAATGTGCAGGAACAGGGGCAAGAGAAAAAAATACATATCATCCTTATGCACTCGATTAGCGAATAGAGGCCACTTTCCCACCGGTTCATTTCACTCATGTCAGGTAAGCTACTCCAGTTATTTTGTTGCGTGATAGGTGATATTTCTCCTACACTCTGTATGCCATGGACTCTCTAACCCTGTTCCTGCAGATACCCAGTGCTTAATTTGGGAAACCAAGTGAAATCTCTCCGGGAACATCAATAGTAACATGTTTTCACAACGAAACATATTTCATTAAACTGTTGACAGCCCCTCACACTGCGTGCTGGAATGACGGAATGAAGGAGCGAGGAGGAGATGGAAACGCACAGTGGTGAGATATTCTGTAGCTAAAGGTAATGTGTCAGCCTAGTATAAAAAATGCCTTGTTACTATGCCCTATTATTCTAAATCAAATGCACTATAATTGTAGGCTCTCTCTGAATTTGTTTAATTTAGGCTAGACCAATTATGTACCAAAGATATCTTAATCAGTATATTTTTTTCTGTTTGTTTTGAGGCTTGGGCTCATTTATATAGAGTTGAAGTCGGAAGTTTACATACACCTTAGCCAAATACATTTAAACTCAGTTTTTCACAGTTCCTGACATTTAATCCTAGTAAAATCTCCCTGCCTTAGGTCAGTTAGGATCACCACTTCATTTGAAGAATGTTAAATGTCAGAATAATAGTAGAGAGAATGATTTATTTCAGCTTTTATTTCTTTCATCACATTCCCAGTGGGTCAGAAGTTGACATACACTCAATTAGTATTTGGTAGCATTGCCTTTGAATTGTTAAATTTGGATCAAATGTTTTGTGTAGACTTCCACAAGCTTCCCTCAATAAGTTGGGTGAATTTTTGCCCATTCCTCCTAACAGAGCTGATATAAATGAGTCAGGTTTGTAGACCTCCTTGATCGCAGACACTTTTTCAGTTCTGCCCACAAATGTTCAAAAGGATTGAAGTCAGGGCTTTGTGATGGCCACTCCAATATCTTGACTGTGTTGTCCTTAAGCCATTTTGCCACAACTTTGGAAGTATGCTTGGGGTCATTGTCCATTTGTAAGACCCATTTGCGACCAAGCTTTAACTTCCTGACTGATGTCTTGAGATGTTGCTTCAATATATCCACATAATTTTAAATCCTCATGATGCCATCTATTTTGTGAAGTGCACCAGTCCCTCCTGCAGCAAAGCACCCCCACAATATGATGCTGCCATCCCCGTGCTTCACGGTTGGGATGGTGTTCTTCGGCTTGCAAGCGTCCCCCTTTTCTCTCCAAACATAACAATGGTCATTATGGCCAAACAGTTCTTTTTTTGTTTCATCAGACCAGAGGACATTTCTCCAAAAAGTACGATCTTTGTCCCATGTGCAGTTGCAAACCATAGCCCGGCTTTTTTATGGCGGTTTTGGAGCAGTGGCTTCTTCCTTGCTGAGCGGCCTTTCAGGTTATGTCGATATAGGACTTGTTTTTCTGTGGATATAGATACTTTTGTAACTGTTTCCTCCAGCATCTTCACAAGGTCCTTTGCTGTTGTTCTGGGACTGATTTGCACTTTTTGCACCAAAGCACGTTCATCTCTAGGAGACAGACCGCGTCTCCTTCCTGAGCGGTATGACGGCTGTGTGGTCCCATGGTGTTTATACTTGCGTACTATTGTTTGTACAGATGAACGTGGTACCTTCAGGCGTTTGGAAATTGCTCCCAAGGATGAACCAGACTTGTGGAGGTCTACAATTTTTTTTCTGAGATCTTGGCTGATTTCTTTTGATTTTCCCATGATGTCAAGGAAAGAGGCACTGAGTTTGAAGGTAGGCCTTGAAATATATCCACATGTACACCTCCAATTGACTCAAATTATGTCAGTTAGCCTATCAGAAGCTTCTAAAGCCATGACATCATTTTCTGGAATTTTCCAAGCTGTTTAAAGGCCCAGTCAACTTAGTGTATGTAAACTTCTGACCCACTGGAATTGTGATACAGTGAATTATAAGTGAAATAATCTGTCTGTAAACAATTGTTGGAAAAATTACTTGTGTCCTGCACTAAGTAGACTATAGTTTGTTAGCAAGAAATTTGTGGAGTGGTTGAAAAACGAGTTTTAATGACTCCAACCTACATTAAGTGCATGTAAACTTCCGACTTCAACTGTTTGGCCTATGCTTTTGCATAAGCTCTAATATGCATATGGTTGTTTTTAATTAATCATCACGTTAGAAAGCACTGTCCATTTAGTTGTGTTAGGCTTTGAAACAACATCCACAAGTTCCATGTTTTCCACTCAGTTTCAACCTCTTTTAAAATTGATCAATCACGGTGAGGTATGTTTTAAAAGCACCTACTATTTTGATGATAAGTGTTTGATGTGATTTTAGATTGTATTTGCATTGATGTCAGTGTGGTTAGAGGGACAATAGAGCCCTTAGTACCAGACCATTAGCGCCCTGACTATCATTAGTGAGTTGTGTACAACTTACACATGTCCAGAGTGAATAAGAGATTACCATGACTCAATGGTCACGTAGACCACTATGACTCATGACTGCCGGTGTGGCGGTAATGTGGTCACCGCAACAGCCCTATGTGTACCAGAGGGAGCTGGTGGGAGGAGCTATAAGAGGACGGACTCATTGTTATGGCTGGAAAGGAATAAATAGAACTGAGTCAAATGTGATTTCCATATGTTTGATGTGTTTGATACCGTTCCTTTTATTCCATTCCCGTATTTACAATGTGCCTGTCCTCCTATAGCGCCTCCCACCAGCCCCCTCTACTATGCACTGTATGTGGCCTGAAGAGCCGTTGTGTTCTGGTCCACCTCATGATGGCGGCAGCTCATTAAAGCCACAGAGCTGTGAAATGTGTGAGCTAGCTTGTTCACACCAGGGATGAGGGAGCTGGCTGTGGCACCAAACACATTCCCTCCCTGGGTCTGCTGTGTTACAGCTGCTGCCTGCCTGTCTGCTCCTCTCCCTCTCTTCACACACACAGAATTTAGGGCAAGAGGAGATTCTCATAGAGAAAACCATCAAAGCCTCCTAATTTCCAGTTGTGCTTGCTCCACTTTCTGACTGAATATGTCTGAACACAGTTCAAACGAAAGTCCCCCACATCATTTAAATAGTCCTCCCTAAGATCTTAATTATATATCAGTATGCTAAATAGAGAGAGATTTCATTCCACTGTCTTTTCCCTATCTAATTGCCCATAATCAGCTTATTAGATCTGCAAGAAAACAGACCATTGAGCTACATAGATCAATTGCACTATGGGGTAAAGCAATTGAATATAAACATTCTTATTCTTGCCTCTGGCCTTTGATAGTAACACATTTTACAGTTTGACTCATATATGTGTTTGTTATGTAAATATGTGATGTGGGAACTGTGAAGGGCATATTACTCATTCTCCAGTGATCTAGAACCCTGATGCATACATTATCACTGTGCTGTGACAGTGTGGTGAAGAATGCTGCTGCATACACTGCATTTATACAGGCAGCCCAATTCTGATATTTTTTTCACTAATTGGTCTTTTGACCAATCAGATCAGCTCTGAAAAAGATCTGCTGTGAAAAGATCTGACGTGATTGGTGAAAAGATCAGTTAGTGGAGAAAATATCAGAATTGTTCTGCCTGTGTAAACATAGCCTTTGACATTTTTCTACTAGAGTAGTGGGTATCAGGTGCATATAAGATACAAGTCATGGGATGTGTCCTATAAGGTGGAGGGTCATACATATGTGACAGTCAGTTGACTGAGGTTGAGGAAATTAAGCGACAGAGGCAAGTTTAACGTGCCTTCTGCTCCAGATCAGGTCATGGTAGTGTGATCTCAAATTAATTGTATCCTCTGTCTACACCATATGGTGTACTCTACACTGAATCACTGTGTGGTAATCACTGTGTGGTAATCACTGTGTGGTAATCACTGTGTGGTAATTACTGTGTGGTAATCATTGTGTGATAATTGTGGTAATCATTATGCTATCAACTAAAAGGATTCTATTTGCACAGTGGTTCTTGTAATCTCTCAAAGCTTGGTTGTGATTGTGACTGTTTAATACATATTCAGCCAGGTTATTAATGACTGTCAGTCATAGACAGATCTCTACACATGGGCTGATGATAATCACACCTGCATTGGGGCAAATTCTAAATGCCTGTAACACAGCTGAGACTCAAAACAGTTTATTACAAGATCATTGGCGTGACATAATGCACTAACCGCAAAAACACTGACTGCCTTATAGCATAATATAAGCATTCTTTCTACCTCAATAATAAGACATGTAAACAGGCATTCTAACACTAAGCACACTCACATTATCAGTGGATCAATGTATCTACAGTACATAGTGTCAAACAGTAAATGGAGAATGCCCTGGTAATAAGCATGGAAAAAAGAGCATGCAATTTCCAGCATATAAATGAACAAACTGTAATCCTGTTTACTGTGGCTCTACAATAGGTGTTGTTAACCTTCTGAACACTTGATGCATTAAGAGACCGACTTGAAGAGAAATCAGATGGAAATATAGCCTTACCTCCGTGCGGTAGGTGAGTGTCTATGCAAAAAAATGCAATAGGTCCTAAACCAGAGAAGATGACTGCAGAAATCTATTCTATTTTACCCCTTTATTTTCTTCTGCAGTCGTTGATAGATTCCCCCAGGAAAACCGACTAGGAAGTAAAATGAACACTCCTTTTCTCTTACTCTCACTTGATCTTCCTCTACTCTCCCTCTATCACACACGCTCCCTCCCTCTCTCTCCTCCTCTAGCTGGGCTCTGATAAGGATATTTACTGGTCTGCTGTACAGCTGCATCGCCTAATGCGAAACAACTGCTGATGCTGAGAACACAAACAAGAGATTTACAACTGAGGTGCATGAGCAATTGGGATAAGCCATTCACCGACATCAGCACCAACTTGCTGACAAATGGCAACGCAATTACACATCACTGACGAGCATGCCTCTAATGGGACAGGGACAGCAGCTTTACGTATCTGACAGTAGCTGACAGAGAAATCATCCTACATCTGACTACACAGACTCATACTGTATATCAGATGATGCCAGGAGGGGATGGAGGGGGAGCTGAGGATGCTTGTAGTCCAGTGCTTAAGCTCATAGAGTTACACCATATGGGAATCGTCCACAGTACCTCCACCCGTGGCAATCCATGGGACAAGAGACTGGTACTGGATGCCTGCAAAGAAAAATATTATTGAAGATAGAGATGTGCTTGCATATTCTAAACATTTTTGTTGGTCCTGCTGTAAGTGGAAAGAGCAACCTAATTATTTGAAGAAATAAAATGAAAAGGCTGATATTGCCACAGGCCTATATTATGTGGCCGTTTGAGGCTGAAATAACACATATGATCATTGAATCATAAAGACAGCGTAGGACAAAAAAATCAGGTGAGGTGAGGTGATTAGAGGCATATTGGACATTCATAAAAGCTGTTCATTCTCTCTAGGACATTGGTGACTAAATAGTCTGTTTGCTGGAGCATTGTCTTTATTTAAAGATACTCTCTGTGATTTCCCAGTACTGGACTGTGTGAGTTATCACCCAGCACCCAGGCTTGCCAGCCACAGCTTACTGATTCCATCAAAATGCAATCATTCATCATTAGACATTCCAGCCATGCAAGGGCAAGATGGAGGTGGCTGGAGCAGCAGAGTCACAACAACTTATGCCGCATTTACATGCTAGTCGGAACTAGGAATGTCACGCCCTGACCTTAGAGAGCCTTTTTATTTCTCTATTTGGTTAGGTCAGGGTGTGATTTGGGTGGGCATTCTAGTTTGTCTATTTCTTTGTTGGCCGGGTATGGTTCCCAATCAGAGGCAGCTGTCTATCGTTGTCTCTGATTGGGGATCATACTTAGGCAGCCTTTTTTCCCACCTTAGTTTGTGGGATCTTGTTTGTGTGTAGTTGCTTTCTGAGCTTTACGTTCGTTTTGTATTTTGTTGTTTTTTGGTGTCATTTAAAATAAAAGGAAAATGTACGCCTACCACGCTGCACCTTAGTCTCATTCCAACAACGGACGTAACAAGGAAACTCTGACATTTTCAACTTGCTAACTGCTTGAACATAACACAGCACGTATAGTACAACCAGTTAGCAAGTCGGAGTTTCCTAGATTCCACTAGGACATGGACACAGCATTAAGGCGTTTGAACGCTTCCCAGCCGAAACTGTTTGTGCATATATTATAACGACATGTGGGGCTAGCCGAAGTTCGGGAGCCAAAGTCCGTGATTGGTCAACTTTAGAGATTATTCAATAAAGTCTTTGTTGACTCATTTTCATGCACATTTTGCACGTCAAAATGAATACAGATTTCTTGAGTTCTTAGATTAATTCTGACTATTTTGAGGAAGTGTATACTGGCTACGGCTTCTCAAAATGGACAAACAGTAGGCCTACTATTGCACCTTTCTAGTTTTTCTAAGCAAAGGTTTTAAAGGGAGTATGCAAGCACACTTGTTCGGTTCGCCAAGCCCAGCCGAACTGAAGCATAGGCCTACTGTCACGATCATTATATAAATAATCGGACCAAGGCGCAGCGTGAGTAGAGTTCCACATATTTATTAGTGAAACTTCAAAACAACAAAGAATTAACGAACGTGCAGTACGTAGCGCACATAGGCACTAAACAAAACAATATCCCACATCGTAGGTGGGAAAAATGACAACCTAAGTATGATCCCCAATTAGAGGCAATGATATTCAGCTGCCTCCAATTGGGAACCATACTCACACATCAACATAGAACAAAAATTCCTAGAAACCCCCCTAGTCAAGCTCTGACCTATTACACCATAGAGAACCCCGAGGGCTCTCTATGGTCAGAGCGTGACACCTACTGCAAATATTGCAGGCTTGTTAGGCAATTATGTTTTCATGCAATTCCTGAACTATATAAAATTGTTTGTTTATAAATAATATGTTGAACTATGGCTTTGTAAATGTACATATGTTTTCTGTATTCAAATAGGCTTACCAAACTCAAATCCTGCGCACAAAAAGAGAGACCATGTGTAAGGTTCTGTATTTATTTTCTTAGTCAACCTTGTTGTAACGATCGTCTGTTGAAGAAGGTGTGGACCAAAGCGCAGCGTGGTAAGTGTTCATGCTTTTTTAATTAAAACTGAACACTGAGACAAAATAACAAAATTGAACAACACGAAACAGTTCTGTCAGGTACAGACACAAAACAGAAAACAACTACCCACAAAAACCATGTGCGAAAAAGCTACCTAAGTATGGTTCTCAATCAGATAACGATAGACAGCTGCCTCTGATTGAGAACCACACGGCCAAACAACAAAGAAATACAAAACATAGAAAATGAACATAGAATGCCCACCCAAATCACACCCTGACCAAACCAAAATAGAGACATAAAAAGCTCTCTACGGTCAGGGCGTGACACTTGTGTTCTGTTTCGTTGTGTTCTTGAACGTAGCCCTGTCTTTCATTTTTGTTGATTTCACCTGCTTTCACCTGTGTTAGTTACTCACCTGGTCTCATCAGCTCCTTATTTAGTTCAATTCATTCTGTTTGTAGCTTTGTGAGGTATTGTTCATTTTGACTTTGCTAAGCCTTTTCCTAGCCCATTTGTAAGAACCAGTTATAGACTTCAGTCCCAGTTTTGAGTCACCTGCCTATTTGCCTACCTGTGTATGACCATTGCCTGCCTGTGACCAAAATTCCTGCCTTCTGCGAAGGCGAAATAAACACCTGCCGCGCTCTGCGTGTGAATCTACACCTTTTTCTTCCTGAGTATTCATTACACCATGCTATTGAAAGTACTGGTGCTTCTAGTACAGAGAGCGTGAAGACGGATGGTAGGGAACAAGAGTAATGATATATGTATTAGAGTGGAAAGTTGTGATGGTGTTTGTCACCACAGGGCCGCATCTACACACTATCTGATTAACAAATTACGTAAAGGAAGAGATAGGTGATGTAAAACTAGCCCGGTTCATTGGAAATGGTAGACTGCTGACATTCTGTGTTAGTCATGCTCAACAAGGGAAGATTCTTCAAATGGAAACTCTCAATGGGAAGAAGATCAAAAGCCATGTCCCTGGAGCTTATGCTAAGTTGAGGGAAAAATGTGCCAACCCACTGGGTACAGAGGTCAATTCAACTACTAGTTTTGATTTACATTTGGTGGATGCCAGGTGCAGAGAGAGGCTAGAGAGTCCCAGAGATATAGAAACAATCATGTCTCATATGCAGAAGCTGTAAGACAGATTGGTGGAACTACTAGGTGGACAATGGAGCTACCATTGCTGCTCTCGTAGTAAATGGACCTTCTGTCAGAACTCATGCTTCTACTAAGGCCTGTTCAGAAATCTTGCTCACATATTTGTGCTGTGTCAAAGGACACTGATTGTAAATAAAATTTACTTAATAGCAATCATTGGAAAGGTTATCAACACAACTTGGATTGTGGAAAGCAGAAATGCCAGGTTAAAGATGATTGTAGATACGTCAAAGGCGTTATTAGGGTAACAGATGTCATGGTTGACATGATTTTTGAAATGCTGAATAATCCTAAGGGTGAGTCTCAGCATGATAGAGATAATGTTTGATGAGGTTGGGAGGGTTTTGTGGAGGGGGAAGGTTTGTTAGAAGTTATTAAGGATTTGTTTATTTATTTATACTGAAGAAAAATAAATAAACGCAACATGTAAATTGTTGGTCCCATGTTTCATGAGCTGAAATAAAAGATCCTAGAAATGTTCCATAAGTACAAAAAGCTTATTTCTCTCAAAAGTTGTGCACACATTTATTTACATTCCTGTTAGTGAGCATCTCTCCTTTGCCAAGATAATCCAGCCACCTGACAGGTGTGGCATATCAAGAAGCTAATTAAACAGCATGATTATTACACAGGTGCACCTTGTGCTGGGGACAATACAAGGCCACTCTAAAATGCGTTGTTTTGTCACACAACGCCACAGATGTCGCAAGTTTTGAGGGAGCGTGCAATTGGCATGCTGACTTCATGAATGTCCACCAGAGCTGTTGCCAGAGAATTTATTGTTCATTTATCTACCATAAGCCACCTCCAATGTCATTTCAGAGAATTTGGCTGTACGTCCAACTGGCCTCACAACAGCAGACCTCTACAACAGGTTTCTTCACCTGTGGGATCGTCTGAGACCAGCCACCTGGAAAGCTAATGAAACTGTTGGTTTGCACAACCAAATAATTTCTGCACAAACTGTCAGAAACTGTCTCAGGGAAGCTCATCTGCGGGCTCGTCATCCTCACCAGGGTCTTGACCTGACTGCAGTTCGGCGTCGTAACCAACTTCAGTGGGGAAATGCTCACCTTTGATGGCCATTGGCATGCTGGAGAAGTGTGCTCTTCATGGATGATTCCCGGTTTCAACTGTACCGGAGCAGATGGCAGACAATGTGTATAGCGTCGTGTGGGCGAGCACTTGCTGATGTAAACATTATGAACAGAGTGCCCCATGGTGGCTGTGGGGTTATGGTATGGGCTGGCATAACACAACAGACAATGAACACAATTGCAGTTTATCGATGGCAATTTGAATG